>NC_054703.1:818049-851400 GCF_016097555.1 Gigantopelta aegis
GTTGTTTTGCTCACCATCGATTTTCAAACCATAAGTATTGTTTTCAATCAAGAAAGAAAGAAATGTTTTATTTAACGACCCAATCAACACATTTTATTTACGGTTATATGGCGTCAAACATATGGTGAAGGACCACACAGATAATGAGAGAGGAAACCCGCTGTCGCCACTTCATGGGCTACTCTTTTCGATTAACAGCAAGGGATCTTTTATATGCACCATCCCACAGACCGGGTAGTACATACCATGACCTTTGATATACCAGCCGTGGTGCACTGCTTGGAACGAGAAATAGCCCAATGGGCCCACCGACGGGGATCGATCACACACCGACCACGCATCGTACGTACGAAATTATTTGAAGACAAAATCGAGTTTGGGCTTCATACAAATATTAAAACAACCAGAAACACATTGAATATACAGACACTGATATTCTAAACAAGAAAATATATCTAATATGTAAGTTTAATCGTAGAAATATTTTATTATTCGAAAACATCTTACAATGCAGCAAACTCGGGAATGTCCCTTTAAACCATCGACTACTTCCATTTCTTTTCCTTTTCTGTACTTTCAGTTTATTCAATCTTTTTCACAAACGTTCACTTTAATCAACGGATTGATTTATTTATTGAAAATTGAAGGCGCCATTATTGTACAATTTAAAGGGACATTTCTGAATTTGCTGCATTGTAAGATGTTTCCGAAAATTAAAATATTTCTACGATTAAACATACATATTAAATATATTTTCTTGTTTAGAATATCTGTGTCTGTATATTCAAATTGTTTCTGGTCGTCTTAATATTTGTAAGAAGCCCAAACTGGATTTTGTCTTCAAATAATTTCGTAAATATATTTTAGGAAATAAAATGAAATTTAACCTAGTACAAATAGTAGAACGATCAGAAACACGTTTAATATGCAGCCATAAGGTATTGTATTTCAAAATAGTTAGATAAAGATTTGTAATTGGTTTACAGAAATGATGGAGACAAATAATATAAATGAAAACATATTGTATCTAGAAATATCATAATAAGGAACTGGTTACTTTATATTTCCATTGGTCAATTTCTCATTAAAGGGACAGACATTGAAATCATACATTACTTATATTTTATTGTTTAGATTATCTATGTCCATACAACGGAAGTGTTTCTGGTCATGCTGGTGTTTCTAATACCACAACGTGCATTTTTCATATTTGTAAAACCGCGCTTGCGTCTGAGAAGTAACCGCTATGAAGACGAGTTCTAGTCTATTTTTGAGGGTATTTCCCTGTTTCAACGTCACAGACTCTTGTTTCGGTCTGTTGTAACTTTATCCAAATGTGTTACAAGTTTGTAGACTTAATAAAACTTAGTGTCCATGTTTACAGCTTAAAACTAGTATCTGCGCTTTTAATATGTTTGATTTGTTAATTAATTAATTAATTAGTTTTTGTTCTTATTTATTTATTTTGAATGCCAGTTACTTTATTTTATTAATTTTGTTTTGAAGGGGGGGGGGGGGGGGGGATCACCCAGTGGTGGATCACTCGTCAGAAGTGCAGTGGGTAGCAGGATCGAGCAACCTGATTGGAATTGGGATGTTTTTCCTCTGTCCCAACCAGCGAAGAAAATTAAGAAACTGACAAAACATTCTAATAAAATACATTTCTGTATATATGTGTTCCACTTTGTGAAAATGGTGAATTTAATATCTTTTTGTGCCGCACATGTATTTAAATGTGAAATAAAGGGTATATATTGAAAACTGTCTGATGTTTAAGGGATTATCTTCAGCTTGTTGATGAGCACATCAGTCGTAATAGAAATCCTGGCGACGTCTTCAGAGGGTGATCTCAACGTGTAGTCGTAAAGGTCTGCACCATTAACTATAATCTGAAATACGAAATGAAGATGCATGTTTGAACACAGCCATTATAAATATTTTGTGAATTTTAGTTTGAGTGTCCACCAACCAACCAACCAACCAACCAACCAAGACTCTATTTACGAGCCTATATCGACTGAAGGTTCAGATACGTCCATCACGATGTCTACCTCCGACAAATGTCGGTTGTATTGTTCGGGACAGAAAGGGCGTTGTTTGAATATTGCAGGCAATTTAGATTGTTGTATATTTAAAATGAGGGAAGGGGGTATTTAATATTTTTGAGTCTGTGCCAAAACATATAGGCTATTGCACATTAGTTAATTATTGACGCATTTTAGAACGGTCATTTGATCCAAAAAGAGAGAAAAAGGCAGAACAAGATAATTTAGCTTAATTTGATTATTTATAAAATTATAATTAAACTTTATTATCAGTTATATGCCCTATAGGGTGTATACTACCAAATCAAATCCCATAGACGACAATAGTAACATATGTGGCTAAAACTCCTACCTGCAACGTATCAACCGACATAAACGCCACGGATATAAATACTACCACCCCTTACACTTAAAGTGAATCAGAAAAAAATGGGGGTCAAGCTGCTCGTTTCTGAGATAACGGGTAGCGTCTATGACTACCCTAGTTTCGCACAAAATTCGAGTACTTTTTTTTACAGGTACCCCATACATGTTTCAAGCACAAGGCTACTTGACACATTGGTACTAGATGAAATAAAATTGCACTTTTTTTTTTACCCAGATGAAACTATTATTTTTTACAACCAACACACTCACATTTATAACCAATCACAGGACTTGTGGTGTTCACTTCTCTATCAAAAGTTGGGTGCACCTCCAACTTTGACCCAGCCGGAAGTTATTTGGTTTAGTACTACCTATACTGATAACATACATTTTTCAAAAAGTGTCCAGCTATGTGTCTTTATGACAACCAGGATCTGGTGTATTCTGACATAAACTGACAACCTCACTGAAACTGTTGTTTCTACAGTGCAACCTAATATAATGTACACCTCAAAAAGCATATATATTGCATATAGTTTTGTACAAATGCAATATGTCATATTAAACAACAAAATGTTTTAAAATAAAACTCCTGAAGATATTTACTTTCAGTTGGGTGTGTGTACTCAGGTATATATGTAGAGACAACAAAGATAGTCAGAGTACCTCTACCCCTTTAAAGAATTCCATTAAAACACATGCACTTGATTGACCCCTAGATTATGAAGACCTTAACAGGCACATCAAAGAAATATCAGTATTAAAAAAAGACACTGTCTGAGGAAGGAAACACAAACATGACTGTACCTGTATGAAGTAATGACTTAATGTCCTAAACATTAGTGTTGGGAGGAAATCCTGTATGCTGGGTGTGGGTGTCTTCAAGTTACCAGGTGTGGGAATTTCAAATCCATCGGCCATGCTGATTTTCATAATGAACCATCAAAACTATTGGCAGCCACCAATATTCCTGACTATATTTTATTTATAGCCTACTGTAGTTGGAGGTTTTATTAGTTGTGATATCTGGAATAATCATGCAGCTTTAACACATTTATTTTTGATTAATTACTGAAAAAAACTATTTTTAAATGACAAAATTACCCGAACATCTATTTTCTTGCATTATTTTCTAATCCGGATGAATACAATATGTACATTAGATGTATTCCTACAATCTGTAATCCAGCATTTTATTTAGCTAGTAACATTGGGTAATACAGCTTTAACAATAAAATAAATTATCAACTTAATCCAAAGTAGATAATCAAATCTGAAAAAATTGGTTCTGAATCTAGTATAAACTCAAAATGCTTTTCATGAGAGCTAACTAAGTGATTATTAAGAAAGAAAAATGATCTGGAGATCTAAGTATATGCTTAACAACCTTATTGTTATGTACAAATAAGAACAGAAGGCACAATAGTGACAACAAATTTAATTATGTTTTTGGTAAAGTTTTTCTTCAAATTTACTTTAAATTTTGCATAAAACTACAAATTTGTCTAAAATATAACTTAGCACCCTATAAATAAGTCAAAATGACAATAAAAATCAACTTCTTTACAAATTTCAGTTTTCAGAATTTCATACATAAAAAAATAACAATGTTAATGGCAACTAAAGACATTTACCCACTATTGGCACATGCTATTTTTAATATAAAAATAAATTGCTATTAAAATCTTAGTTCAGGTTGCCTATATATAATACCATAAGTTGTATATGGCAAGTCAAATACCATGTAAAAAGAAATTATTGAAATCTTTACAGTATTCATTATAGGCCAAAACCAACTTTTCTTCAGTGCTAACTTTAATTCAAACTCCATTCAGAGCCATGTACAGAGATTAGTGTCAAGGTCAAGGTCATTGTGAACTTGCATGATCGAGTGATGGCTAATTAATCAACCAGTATAGTTTAATTAAATAAAATGACAAAATCATAATATTTTTTATTATGTACTGAATATGTGCTATAGGGTGTATACTACCAAATCAAATCCCATAGACGACAATAGTAACATATGTGGCTAAAACTCCTACCTGCAACGTATCAACCGACATAAACGCCACGGATATAAATACTACCACCCCTTACACTTAAAGTGAATCAGAAAAAAATGGGGGTCAAGCTGCTCGTTTCTGAGATAACGGGTAGCGTCTATGACTACCCTAGTTTCGCACAAAATTCGAGTACTTTTTTTTACAGGTACCCCATACATGTTTCAAGCACACTACTACTTGACACATTGGTACTAGATGAAATAAAATTGCAATTTTTTTTTACCCAGATGAAACTATTATGTTTTACAACCAACACACTCACATTTATAACCAATCACAGGACTTGTGGTGTTCACTTCTCTATCAAAAGTTGGGTGTACCTCGAACTTTGACCCAGCCGGAAGTTATTTGGTTTAGTATTACCTTTAGCGTTCTAAGGTGAGCAACTGATTGAAATTACTCACAATCCAAGTAAAGACCCAGAGGTTAAAAATAACAAGAATATATTGTTATTATTTCTCCCTGTGACGGTACATGCTCTTAATTTCTTTTCGCCTGTGGCGATATTAATTGTTTTAGAAGGCCGTGTGCAGTTCCAATATGCACTTAGCTCAGGTGGGCACTTTGTTACGTAATACCTTCGCGCGACCGTGCATCCCAATATGCACTTAGTCCAGGTGTGGAGGCCATGTGGCCAGTAGTTACGTAATACCTCTGCGAGTGCAGTTTCGACGAACGTGATTTTGGCGACTAGGCGTCAGTAAGTCTGGCGATCTAAGAAAACTATGCCGGCGTGGTCGCTGTGGAAATATCACTTGATAGGGGGAGGGCCGCGATGTACCCCCAGGCGATATTCGGTTTTTATGATAAATAGCTAGGGTTTTAGACATATCGGGGAGAAACAAAAGGAAGGCTCCAGGGGATCGCTGTCCGTCCGGACTGGTAATTAGATATTTTCTGCCTTGTGTATAACCTTGATGTGATTGATGTGATTTGAAATATTTTAATACTGTATTATACCAATATTATTTAGACGGTGCTGCCGGTCATCTGACGCAGTAAACTGTAGGCTCACTGTCTAAATAATTATTAAAGCTTAGCCAGTCATCCTAGAGGACCTAGGTAAACTGTAGGTTATTGTCTTTATTGTGATAGGTACCAGTATTAATTCTGTGTTACAAGGTTACTGAATGAGTAGTAAGGGTTAATTAAAAATTAACCAGTTAGGAATAGAGTTGTAATTCCTTTATTAATTAAGTTCCCCTTGAAGCGTTTCTCAATTATCACACGTTATTGAACGAGTAGTAAGGGTTAATTAAAAATTAACCAGTTAGGAATAGAGTTGTAATTCCTTTATTAATTAAGTTCTCCTGGTAGCGTTTCTCAATTATCACACGTGTGGGTGTTGTGTCACGGTGAAGTGATTAGCATATTGTGTAAACTAGACACCTAGAGATTAACTAATTAAGTGATCAGTTCTGGGTTGTTATTATTTGTTGTTGTTAATTAACTACTGCGGCAGTACATTTGTCAGCGTAGGTTAATACAGATTCCAAAGTGTATTGTGTTTTTGTTGTGTTTTCTATTGAACTAAACGTGCTATAATAATATATACTTTATATAAGATCTTATCTCTGATCATACCTAGACGAGCCAGCGGGTATAACTGCCTGTTACAGAGAGATCTAATAGATATACAGTTAGGAGAGATATTTGGACAATCGTGTTTCATTCAGTTACGGGTATTATAGGATCCCCGTGACAGGAGTGAAAATTGGGGCGCTCGTCCCGGATCTGAAACGGGACATGCATATTTGAAAAAGAATTGTTTGTAAATAGGGGCTTTATAAATTATTTTTACAAATTGACTAGAAGTAGCAACGTTGTTCACTAGAAAATTAATTAAAAATAAGTGCGTCATATCTAAACATGGATATCTAAACAAAGAGAGAGATAGGGATAGAGAATTCCAGTTAGCAAAATTAAAAGTGGAACATGAGTTAAAGTTGAATACTGAAGAAGTTAGACGGGAAGCCGGAAATGGGTTTAACATGTCGGAGGCTTATAGATCAGTGCCTGTATTTGATGACCAGGAGGTAGTTTGTTCTTCCAACTTTTTGAACGGGCCGCTAAGCAGCTAAATTAGCCGCAGTCTAAGTGGACATTGTTAGCCGTGTCTAAGTTTAAGGGGTAGGCTAGTGTAGCTTATAATTCAATGAGTGACGAGCGAGCAAGTCAGTACGACCTAGTTAAGGCGGCAGTGTTGAGGGCTTATGAATTACGACCTGAGGATTATCGTTTACGGTATAGCGAGTTGAGAAAAACGCAGGGTCAGTCTTATAGTGAGTTTGTGGCTAAGAAGGCAGGTATGTTTGATAAATGGGTGATTTCTCATCAGGTAGAGTCATATACCGAGTTACGGGAGTTGTTGATCTTACAGGACATTAAAAATGGATTACCAGTTAGCTTACGTATTCATTTAGAGGATCGTGATGTCAAAAAGATAGAGGAGGCAGGCATAGTGGCAGATGATTACGTGTTAATACACAAAGCTCAGGCAGTACAGGGTAGCTCTTTACAACAGGGTGATAAGAAGAAATTTCAGCCAGGTTTTTCCCGGGAAGGTAACTATCGGGGAGAGTCATCTAGTTGGTCAGCTAGTCAGGCAAGGAATGCACCTGGTGGGCAAAGTAAGGATAAGCCTGCATTATCAGCCAATGCACGAACTTTTCGTCCACATTGCAGTAGGATAACCATCTTGTCGGGGACTGTTTTAAAAGGAAACGCGATAATGCGCAAGTGGTCGGTTTAGTGAGGTCAGCTCCGTTAACGAGAGAGTTAATGGTTAGTCCCATGACAGAGAAGGTAAACCCGTATGTGTCCACTGGTATGGTTTGTGATGTGAAACAAGAATTGAGTCCTAAGGCAATATCAATCTATCGAGATACCGGCTGTAGTCAGTCGCTGATAACGCAAGAGTGTTTAGCTGGTATTGAGAATTCAGATACAGGACGTAATTTGGCTTTAACCTCAGTTACTGGAGAAAATATGGTTGTCCGGTTACATAACGTTTTCTTGTGTTCGAAGTTTGTGACGGGACCAGTCATTATGGGTGTTGTAAAGGACTTGCCTGTTGAAAACATAGGAGTTTTGTTGGGTAATGATTTGACTAGTCAGTGTTGTCAGCCGAAATGTGACCAGTTGTTAATTAAAGACAGCGCTTTACCAGTAGAAGAGAGTGAGGTTGATGAGATTAGATATCCTGCGTGTATAAAGACTAGGGCTATGGCCAGAAGGGTAACACGAGACCCAGAGGATATTTGTGATTTGTCTGATACGTGTGTGAGCCATGAAATTGGAGTGGATGAGGTTATCAGTAAAATGGTAGATAAGTGAATTGAGGAATTAAATGTGGTGGAACCTGTTGATCTCCCGCAGAGGCTAAATGAACCAGTTGTGTTTGATAGAGGGGACTTACCTTGTAATAGACAAGAGTTAATACTAGAGCAGGGGGCTGATCCAAATTTGTTGGCAGCTCGCACTACATTGTTAACAGAGAGAGTATTAATGAATAAGAGAGTTATAGATAGGAGGTTGCCGGCGACCGAACTAGCTAGGAAGCAACTGAGCCATGCTCAGAGCAAAATAAAATTAGTGTTTGGTAGGAAGGCTAAGAGTCGGGAATTTAAACCAGGGGATAAAGTGCTGCTGTACCTTCCCATTAAACGGGGTTCATTACAGAACAGGTATTTTGGGCCCTATGTTGTGCTCAAACGGGTTAATGAGACAGGGTATGTGATAAACACTCCTGATGGGGTTAGGAAAAGTAGGTATTGTCACATCAATTTGCTAAAAGGTTATTTTGACAGACTGCCGATAGTTCCAGAGTTACCGGTCCAAATTGAGAGTCACTCAATTTCCTGTGATGACGTCAAGCCTGCAGAGATCAAATTAACCAACAGCCAGATTCTAGCAGACTTGAACCCCCAGCGAGCAAAGTTGACTACGTTGAAACAAGACAATGTTTCCATTTGTCAGGACCTTCCAACGGTTACCAATACCTTAATCCAGGATGTACGCTTGGAACCCAACGCTATACCGATTCGACAGCATGCCTATCGGAGAAAACCTGGAAAACGTGCGACACTGAAAAAGAAGGAAACGAAGTTCCAGTGGTCAGATGAATGCGAGAAGTCATTCAACCGTCTCAAGGAGATGCGCTACTCATCTCCCGTGATGGCAGCGCCAGACTACCGAATGCCTTTCAAACTAGCTGTGGATGCCAGTGACGTGGGAGCTGGAGCTGTGCTGTTCCAGGAAGACGAAAATGGGCTGGACCATCCTGTAAGTTTCTTCTCCAAAAAGTTTGACAAACACCAGGTGAACTATTCCACTATAGAGAAGGAAGCTTTGGCCATGGTACAAGCTCTGAAGCATTTTCAGATCTACGTGAAATCGGCAGTGCATCAAGTGGTGGTCTTTACTGATCATAATCCGCTCACTTTCATTCACAGAATGAAAGCCACCAACTAGAGAGTTTCGAGATGGAGTCTTCTCCTGCAGGAATTCCCAATTACCATTGAACATATCAAGGGCACATCCAATGTAATCGCTGATGCCCTGTCCCGAAGTTGAACGTTATGATAATGTGTTGACATTCTTAATTTCTGTTTTGTTTTTATATATTTATTGTATGCCAGGGACTCAGAGACTCAGTGTGATTACTGGTAGCCACCTTATTACGTCTTATAAATGCCCGGATGCGTCGGTTAACGCACATTTGTTTTATTGTAGTATATTTCCCTATTCCTAGAGTAGAGGAAATATCCTTTTTGAGGTGGGGGTGTGTGACGGTACATGCTCTTAATTTCTTTTCGCCTGTGGCGATATTAATTGTTTTAGAGGGCCGTGTGCAGTTCCAATATGCACTTAGCTCAGGTGGGCACTTTGTTACGTAATACCTTCGCGCGACCGTGCATCACAATATGCACTTAGTCCAGGTGTGGAGGCCATGTGGCCAGTAGTTACGTAATACCTCTGCGAGTGCGGTTTCGACGACCGTGATTTTGGCGACTAGGCGTCAGTAAGTCTGGCGATCTAAGAAAAATATGCCGGCGTGATCGCTGTGGAAATATCACTTGATAGGGGGAGGGCCGCGATGTACCCCCAGGCGATATTCGGTTTTTATGATAAATATATAGGGTTTTAGACTTATCGGGGAAAAACAAAAGGAAGGCTCCAGGGGATCGCTGTCCGTCCGGACTGGTAATTAGATATTTTCTGCCTTGTGTATAACCTTGATGTGATTGATGTGATTTTAAATATTTTAATACTGTATTATACCAATATTATTTAGACGGTGCTGCCGGTCATCTGACGCAGTAAACTGTAGGCTCACTGTCTAAATAATTATTAAAGCTTAGCCAGTCATCCTAGAGGACCTAGGTAAACTGTAGGTTATTGTCTTTATTGTGATAGGTACCAGTATTAATTCTGTGTTACAAGGTTACTGAATGAGTAGTAAGGGTTAATTAAAAATTAACCAGTTAGGAATAGAGTTGTAATTCCTTTATTAATTAAGTTCCCCTTGAAGCGTTTCTCAATTATCACACGTTATTGAACGAGTAGTAAGGGTTAATTAAAAATTAACCAGTTAGGAATAGAGTTGTAATTCCTTTATTAATTAAGTTCTCCTGGAAGCGTTTCTCAATTATCACACGTGTGAGTGTTGTGTCACGGTGAAGTGATTAGCATATTGTGTAAACTAGACACCTAGAGATTAACTAATTAAGTGATCAGTTCTGGGTTGTTATTATTTGTTGTTGTTAATTAACTACTGCGGCAGTACATTTGTCAGCGTAGGTTAATACAGATTCCAAAGTGTATTGTGTTTTTGTCGTGTTTTCTAGTGAACTAAACGTGCTATAATAATATATACTTTATATAAGATTTTATCTCTGATCATACCTAGACGAGCCAGCGGGTATAACTGCCTGTTACAGAGAGATCTAATAGATATACAGTTAGGAGAGATATTTGGACAATCGTGTTTCATTCAGTTACGGGTATTATAGGATCCCCGTGACACTCCCAAACTTATTTTTGTGTTTACGTCCAATTAAGGTTCAAGCGTGCTGTCCTGCGCACACACCTCAGCTATCTTGGCTGTCTCTCCAGGACAGTGGGTTAGTTGTTAGTTGGTTAGTGGTTAGTGAGAGACAAGAGGATTTAGTGGCCTTACACCTACCCATTGAAGCCTTAAGAACTCGCTCTGGGTTGGAGCCGGTACTGGGCTGCGAACCCTATACCTACCAGTCTGTTGTCCGATGGCTTAACCACTGCGCCACCGAGGCCGGTTTATATTGTTAAGACATCCGCCGTTCACCCCAAATGTTTGTAAAATCTTTAGTGTTTAAGAAAGGAAATGTTTTATTTAACGACGCACTCAACACATTTTATTTACGGATATATGGCCTCAGACATATGGTTAAGGACCACACAGATATTGAGAAAGGAAACCCGCTGTCGCCACTTCATGACCTACTCTTTTCAATTAGCAGCAAGGGATCTTTTATATGCACCATCCCACAGACAGGACAGCACATACCACAGCCTTTGATGTACCAGTCGTAGTGCACTGGCTGGAACGAGAAATAGCCCAATGGGCCCACCGACAAGGATCGATCCCAGACCGACCGCGCATCGAGCGAGCGTTTTACCACTGAGCTACGTCCCGCACCTTTCAGTATTTAAGAACCCTGGGCATTGCTAGTCAGAAGACTACACAGCTGGATTAAAACCTAATATTAAAGCGGCTATGTCTGGAATATTTTTTATTATTTAAACATTTAGAACAGAAAATCCCATTACGTTTGGTGCATATAAGACGCCGCACTCCGAATTGGTTTCACTACACTGGCTTTTCCAAGTTAAAAATAAACCCACTATTTTGAAAATGGGACACTTTTGCCGGGCTCCCTCTGGGCTAAAAATAGTACGGTTCGGCTATTGTTGCATTACAAAAACCGAGCGGATTCTAGCAGCCAATTCCTAGCAGCCAATTACGCTAGCAGCCAATTTCAGCAGACCCTCATGGCGACGATCTAAACACCGGACTCATACGCATTTCGATTGTTACTTGTATTTCACACACTTTTATACACACTGTTATGCTAATTTTTAATTATTCACTACAACTTAAGAATTTTAGAGTTTTAAAGAGTATCTTTATATAATAACAACACAAAAACAAAATAACAACCAAGACTCATTTTGACAGTCTTATTGTTACTAATATCCGTATAAATACAACTTAACCGTTTTATTAAGCACTTTTATATCTGAAGTATCACTTAAAAAATCCGTCTGTACTACGGTAATATAGGATGTCCAACTAGTATCGTATAGCCCACATCACAACACTCATTATAAAAGGCGTAATGGTCCGGTGTTTAGAACGTCGCCATGCGTGTCTGCTGAAATTGGCTGCTAGCGTAATTGGCTGCTAGGAAGTGGCTGCTAGAATGCGCTCGGTATTACAAAATGGCGAGAATTGTTCTAACTGGCTAGTAAGCATTTGACGATATGCGTTAATGACGACAACTTGCGAGTGAATTAAAAGTGCAGTTATGCTTGTATTTGAACTTAGAACTTGACTGTATACGATTGAAACCAGACATTGCAGCTTTAAAAATATGCATATCATACATTAGTTCGAATATAGGCATGCCCATATTTATGTTAAAATGGGTTATAAAAATTAAATACAACCAGTGTGCCAATGTATGTATGTATGTATGAATCTATCTATCTATCTATCTATCTATATAGACACGCTTTATTTTTAAAATTGGAAGTCTTCTTGTTAAAAGTCATAAAAAAAATACGGCAAAACAAACTCGCAGTGATGAGGCTATATATACGACAACCGTATAATGTATTTTTCAATTTTATATAAACGACCGCCGTGTATAGAGACTTAGCAAATGAAGGCCGGCTATATACATGGCAAATAATAAACAATATATTATTTCATGACGAAAATAACTGAATACGCTGAAATAAAATAATAAACAGTCGGAACATGAACTCACCATTTATTATTATTATTATTATTATTATTATCATTAGTTTTTTTTAGTTTTTTTATCAAGTGCGTGTGCATGGAATTTAGCAGGGATAGAGTCTAGACGGTTACAACGCTATAGTGCTTGGTTCAAAAACGGATAACGTTTCCCAGTGTCACCAATGTGGCATACGACCAGTCAGTCGTTTTTCGTTAAACGTTTGCAAATTATTTTGACTAATTCGCAAAGTGGTCATTCGTTTTAATGTATAGCGTAAAAAAGCCAGTATAGGGGCCTACTGTCACATGTTTTGCCATCCAGAGGTTGGCTTAATTATTACTTAACCCAGTTGAATCCAGTTCTACGTGTAGGGACAAGTTAATCTTGCATTTGTATAGCCACCCCACCCCTAGATAAAACACCGTCCTTCCACCCCAAAACTACCACAAAAAGGTAGTAGTAGGCTAATAATAATAATAATAATAATAATAATAACTGTGTATTATTATTATTATTATTATTATTATTATTATTACATGTATTATAATGTTGGTAAAATCACGTCGCGGTGGGGTGGGCGGGGGCGGTTGTTATAGAAACATTTAGAGCCCGGGAGTGGTCTCGGCGTTACTGGTATAAAAAAATATGTAATTTGAGATTTACTGCCCCTTGCAATTTTGCGCATTTGAAATATGACTAAATACAGCAAAATAACCTTTTAGTCATACAATGTATTTATTTGCGGTAAAATTTACTTTTTAAAACATGTACGTAAGGAGCCTCAGAATTGCAATCGGTTTAAAATTATTAAGTTCAAGCCCTGTTGGTTGTTGTTATTGTTATTATTATTATTATTTTAATTTATTATTATTATTTTTTTTTAATACTGTGGGGGCAATATTACGCTATTCATATGTCTATGGAAACCGTTCACAAAAGGGTCCGCTAGATTCATATACTCCCCCCCCCCCCCCACACACACACACTCCCTTGTTCAGAAAACGTACTTAGTATGTATTCCTCCTGTTCCAGATTGTTCGGTAATATGGATCAGTCAAATACTTATTTACCGCCTAAATACATTTTTGCTGTGAATATAGCCAGCCCTCGTTCGCGGTGGTTATATACACGGCCGTCGTATATGTAGTCACATCGTATATAAACACCGTCTAGTTCAGAGTATTCTTTAAAAATGTAACAAGTCCTATTCCAAGTCAGCTGTTATGGCATATTTTGCATATTAATGAATTTAATAAGGTGGAAAATGAAGGTGTTTGTGATCTAGATGTTTATAGGGTTTTTTTGCGTACAACTAACGATAAATTTACCTATAGGCCTAGATGCAAAGGCGTAACTAGTCGGGATTGTCGACGTTTAACATGCTTCTGTTAATAAAATAAATTAATATATAAGCTTATTATCATTCACTACATGTTTTTATTAATTTTTATTAACTTTTTTTTTTTTTTTTTTTTTCTTTTCTATTTACCCTACGTCGCAGAGGACGGTCAAAGTTCTCGTTACACAAGCTTGGTAAATCGTTTTGACACTGCGGTTATTTGGGGGTTACCCATCACGTGACTACAAAAATAATACGTCACACCTCTTCGCTCCAAATAGCCGTTATTTTTTCCTTCATTATGGACCGTTGACATAATTCAATTATTTTTACAAAATATCAGTAATAAGTGGGTTATGTTAGTTATGTAGATGGTTAAATTAAATACTTTTAGCGACAAATCAAATGTATATATTTTCAGATAATACTTTGTTAGGTAATTAATTAGGTGAACATCCGTGACAGAGCACGTTTAAGATATCGGCTTTATCCTGCGATGGTTAGAATGGCGAATGCAGCGAGGTTCTGCCGAGCTGCATTCACTATTCGACCTAAGCAGAATAAAGCCGATATCTTAAGACAGTAAACAGTTATTTCTTTTATCCTGCAATCCTACAGGAATAGTCGAAAAATCATTATTTATTCTTTTCTTTTTTTTTTGTGTACGCAAATCGAGTACAGTCAACCTAGTATGACGTCATGCAAGATACATGACGTCATTCTTTGTAAGACAGTCTGCTACATTCAAAACGCGTTTCTAAACTCTAATTCATAAATAAATATACAACTGTTGTATTGTTATCGCAAACTAAAAGTTATTTGCATTTACTGTACTTTAACAAATGATTTAAAGAGTGTATTTATTGAAAATATAGTCTGAAATACTGGGCCCATATTTTCGAAGCAATCATTAGCCTACGAAATCGTAAAATCATCGTAAGCTATGACGTCACTATGGTGTGTCACTACATCACACGCCATAGTGACGTCATAGCTTACGATGATTTCACGATTTCGTAGGCTAAGATAGCTTCGAAAATATGGGCCCTGGAGTCCAAACGGTCTCATGTCACGTGACCTATATTTGGCGGTCAGTGATAAAAAATATAGAGATTGATCTAGTCATCATATCTTGCCAATGTATACAGTGATTGCAGGATAAATACACACACACACACACACACACACACACACACATATATATATATATACACACACACACACACAGAGTCAAACCTGTCTTAGCGGCCACCTGTAATCAGCGGTCACCTGCCTTAAGCGGCTACTTTTCCTCCCAAACGATTTCTAATGTAAATGAACCTGTAATAAGCGGTCACCTGTCTAACGCGGCCAAAGTGATATTTTAACAACAGCGATAAGGTGCAGCAAATAACCGATCTTCAGACCTTCAGGAATACTAGTATCCATTCAGTCCCGACATCTCTACCGTGTATCAATTAAGAAAGTATGACTCTGGAATGCATCTAATTGCCTCTGGGCAGGCTACGCTTGACATTTGTAGATTCACTTACTATAATAATACACCACATGAAGCAGGAATTAAATAATTAAATGGAAAAAGAAAACAAACTTGTTAAAAACGGTTAATTTAATACATTACATTTACATTATTTCTGTCAGAAGTTTATTTATAGTCAACTGTGAAGCATACATCCGTTTATTAGCAGTATAGACGGTAAAACAAGAACAAATGTTTTAAAGACTATATATATAGAATTCAAAGGTTATTTGCCCGTTACTGTAACTCTCGCCGTTAATCTCGATCCGTTAATCTCCCTACAAATTCTACATTCAGTCGAGATGTAAAGGTTATCAATAAAAAAAGAAAAGAAAATAGAAGCCAAAATTATTCCCCCCCCACCCCCCCCCCCCCCCCCTGCTACCGGCCTGTTTAAGCGGCGATTTGTATCTACTACATTGTTTGCATTACCTTAAATATCCCGGGAAGTAGCTTTACGCGGATTTCGAAAGGAACAAGTTCGTCAAATGGAAATGATGGAGCCTCTTCTTCGGTTCCCCACACACCATCGATCATTGAGTTGAACACGACTATCTTCACCTGATTGTAGACCGTAAACCGTATATTCACATGCAAAGGAACATTCACCACATCCACGAAGTTAATGCTAAATCTGAAAATAATAATAATAATAAATAATAACAATTAAAGGGACATTCCTGAGTTTGCTGCAATTTGTTATCGACTAACAAAGACTTTTTAACGATTGTAATTACATATCAAATATATTTTTGCATAAAATGTTAGTGTCTGTATATTAAACGTGTTTCTGATCGTTCTAATATTTTACTAGGTTAAATTTCATTTTATTTCCTAAAAGACAAAATCCAGTTTAGGTTTGTTACAAATATTAAGATGACCAGAAACACATTGAATATATAGACACTGACATTCTAAACAAAAAATATATTTAATTTGTAAGTTTAATCGTAGAAATAGTTTATTAGTCAGAAACATCTTACAATGCAGCAAACTCAGGAATGTCCCTTTAACTGAACATTCTGTCTTGTTCCCGGGAACCATCCGTCATAGGTAAAGTCACGTGATTTTCCAGCAACAATATAAAATAGTATCTCTGCACAAGGCGGTTCAAAGGGTGTTCCAACAAGGTCGTGGATGCCTTAAAGCGACTGCCCCTAGTTTATGCCATTCTAAGATGATTCTAACAACATTTGTATGGACAAAAATGACATACTAAATTTTATTTCATTTCAACTTATTTTGGTGCTTATATCCAATTAAGGTTCAAGCACGCTGTCCTGGGCACACACTTCAACTATATGGACTCTCTGTTCAGGACAGTGGGTTAGTTGTTAGTTGTTAGTGAGAGATAAGAGAGTGTAGTGGCCTACCCATTGAACCCTTAAGAACTTTCTCTGGGTTGGAGTACCTACCAGCCTGTAGTCTGATGGCTTAACCAGGCACTGCGCCACCGAGGCCGGTACATACTAAATACAGATTCTTGTTTAGAATATATCAGCGTCTGTATATTCAAGTGTTTCTGGTCGTCCACTAGATACGGACTCCGAATAATTTCGTACGTACGAGAAAGATATACATTAAGAGATAAAATTGTAATTAAAAACAAAAAATGCAATGCCAAAAGCTACATATAAGCGAACTTGTATCTACCTTTGTTTATTTGAAAAGGTGGTCACTGAGTCCACCGTCTTACTAACGGACTGCAGTTTGTACCATGAAGAAGTCGATTTTCCGACTTCTTCCAACGTGATTTTTTGCCATTTCTCTGTTATTGTATCGTGCAGTTTGGCTCTCGGTGAATATTCAGACACGACGGATAAAAAATATTATTGTTAGTATATGGTAAGGCAGAGATGAATATTACTTCTAGCATGCAGGCAATTGAATTTCAGGACATCTAGTTTTCAAACTTTTACGGGGGAGTATAACCCCGAACCCCCTAGAAACTTTGCTTTGCGCCTTCAATATCAGTCAACCTCCCCCTTGCTTCCGTCGTGTCTGATATCGCCGTGCCGTCAACAATGGCAGATAAATAAGTACCTATTGACGTCGCGTTTGTACTAACAACTTTGACTCTGTTGTTGTTTCAGCAATATTTGATGCATTGGGCCTGCAATTTTCACTGAATGTGGCAAATATGCTTACAGTAATGAGTGTGAAATATTGAAACTACAGACCCCATACTTTTGTTTACACAATTCAATATTCAGTAGTGTTATCATTTTTGTAGGGCAACTAAATTGTTGTAGTCTCAGCATTCACATAATTCAATATTATGTATTAAGTCATTATATTTTCAGCATTCATCATATAATTCAATATTATACACTAAATCATTATATTTCTAGCATTCATGTAATATAATTCAGGTTTATATATTATACTAACTTACATTTTTAGCATCCATATTATTCAATATTATATAATTAAATTTCTGTTACATTCATTACAACGTAACGTCATCCGATTGGTCCAGACGTAGCAACGGGAGTTTGTTCATTTTTCGATGAACGTAAAAATTACGTCGTCAGGGAACGTCATATGTGATGACGTCATTTTATATCGGCAAGCTGTCTTAATGAGCGTTATTGTTTATGAATAAAACAAATATTTCAAAATAAAGTATGACGTTTTAGTGTTATTATTAGCATGTATCATTCAAATTTAATTATAAGTATTGTCTGTTATTTCTTTTACGTTCATCTGGGTATGAACAAAAAAAATCATCCGCAAACTTATGTGAGAACGGCTTCGCCGATTCACACAGTTTGCGGATGATTTTTTTTGTTCATACCCCGATGAACGTAAAAGAAACAACAGACAATCCTTAAATATACTAAAGGGCAAAAGTTATTGTGACATGGATTGTTTGGAGTAATAAATTTGTGAATGGATTTATGGATGTAAACCAGAGAAAATGTGCATGAAACAGCTCGAAGAAATGCAACCAAGCAGTTGTTGCAGTGATTGCATGCTTTGTGCAAGAAACATGGAATATTCGGGAGAAATCCTGTCCAGCGTTCACCATAAAAGGTCAGACATTCACTCGCACATCATTGCCACTCTGTCCAGCCTTCAGAAGTCCAGAAGTCAGAAAAAACACCATTAGTGATGCAATTTCGTCACGCCAACGAATCTGGGATGTCGCAGCGTGACGTCGCACATCAATTCAACGTCCACAGAAACACGAAATGACGCTTATGGCAACAATATAAACAAAACAACCATGTCAGGGACCGTCCCCGTAGCGGCGGGCAACCACCCGTGACAACCCCTCGCCAAGACACATGGATCCTAACCATGGATCTGCGAAACAGGCATTCGCAGGAACTTTCTCCATCGTTTAGTGGCCTCAACGAGACGACGGTGCCAGGCCTGTACCAGGTACACACTCGCTGCTCCCTTCTAGTGATGTGGCTCATTTGGATATGACAGGTGCCCCCTTTTCGTGGACTATTGCTCGTTACAATACCTTCGGACATTTCTCTTTCCATATTATAACGTTGCATACACGGCAGTAAAAAGTTATCATCAATTATATTTGTCTTTTGTGTGTCACAATCACGTTTGCCTTTAGTATATTAAGATCGATGACAGTCACTTTTCGCGGCCTTGTTTTCGTACAGAATAATATACAATATCTTACCCTAATTTTACTTGAAATCCATATTTCGTAAACGGTACGATTTGTTTTAATCACAAGATTATCTCCAAAAACATTCAGGTGCATTAGTAATATTAAAAAAAAAAAAATCAATTTTTCCAGCGTTCTGCAAACGGAAACGTCATGTACCTGGTTTATGATTATTGTAAGGAGATACAAAGTGACCTCCTTGGAATACTGACGTAATTCAAATTCAAAATTAGCTATATTATTACAATGCTTCACCACATTAAAATAAAAACGGGTTTACTAACCTTGACCCCTGTAGAAATTCTATAACACACAAACAACGCTGTTTACAGGTCGATATTCTTTATTTTTCATAATGCTGCACACACCTATTAAGTTTAAAGCTGCAGTGTCTGGAATAGTTTTATTATTTAAGCATTTAGAATAGATGATCCAGTTCTGTTTGGTACATAAAAGGCCCACCACATCGCTATAGTTTCACAATGCTCGCTTATCTACATTATCCAGGTCAATTGCAAACCCAATGGCCAGCTTGTTTTTCTTCAATTAGTGGGACGCCAGTAGAGCTGGGAATTTACGCGATTTGCGCAGGCGCTGAGCTTCTCACGTGAGTTTGAACAAATTTAACTGTCTTGATTTAGGGGTCGTCTCATACCTCCAAAATATATTTATATCCATACAGGTATGGTACAATACCTGTCCAGGGGTCGGTGGCGGTTTGCCTTGAAAGTTTGACAGTGACCAGCGGTTGGCATACACGTTACATGTAAGGGGGTGTTAATAATTACGTAACACTCTAGTGGTAGAGGAAGAGGGCGGTATGTTCGATATAGGTAACATTTATGAAGACTATATGTTATTTCTATTCATTACTTAGACCTAAAAATGTGGTGGGTTTTTTTTAATGCGCGGTCGGTGTAGGATCAATCCCCATCGGCGGGATTGTTCCAGCCATTGCGCCATGTCTGGTATATAAAAGGCCATGGTATGTGATATCCTGTCTGTGGGATGGTACATATAAATGATCCCTTGCTAAAAAAAAAAAAAATAATAATAATAAAATATTTTTAAAATGTAGTGGGTTTACAAGGCGCGTGTGCAGGGATTTCAGCGGGGTTGGGGGTTATACACTGCGTTGAGCGAAGTTTATATGTGGCCATGTTCCCCCAGATAAAAAAATTTCAATTTGTTTTGTTTATCTTGGTCAGGGAAAGGTTTCGACCCCCAATACCCCCCCCCCCCTCGTGCACATGCGCCCGTTTCCTCTCTTAGATTATATGTCAAAATTACCAAACGTTTGACATCCAAAAGCAGATGATTATTAAATCAATATGCCATAACACTGATGACGTTAAACAAAACAAACTAACTTTATCCTTTCCAAACGAAATAATATTTAATTTGAATTTGTTGATTTTACTACACGTAAAATTAAAAAGTGAAAACGGTCATTTTCTATTTTAGTATATTTTATTAAAAATATATACATGATCAATGTGTTATACAAACTAAACTTTGAAATTTCTAATACTTTATAAAATATTAATTCTTAAATAGGAAGGTACGATTATTGATAGTACGGTCATTTTCAAGATCAAAACCCGTTTTAACGAAAGAATAGTACGTATCCTCAACCGAACGTTCTTTGTACAGCGCAAGAATTCTCATTTCATTTTTTGAGACGAACCCTACAATTTCAAATCCGCAAACGCACCTGGTAACTGAAATTGACAACAGGCTGTCGTTTGTGGTTTGCCGAGCAATGGCCGCACAGGCGACGAATCGAGCATATACTTTTGACGTTCTCCGTTCTAAGCGAACAAACACGAATTTTTTAAAAGTGCAGTTGAACTTGTATTTCATATTTGTGCATGATATTATTATATGGTAACCAGACACTGTAACTTTAAGTGATAAACGATCAAAGAAATAAAAAGTACCGTTTGCCAAATATATCATATCAAAACATTACCGTTGGATATGCTATATTTATTGTGTACGAAGGCAAATAAACAAGGGTCCAAAAAGTGACTGTCGTCGACCGTAAGCGCTTGCATTTATAGCATTCATATAATTCAATATTATATTAAATGATTATATTTTCAGATTCATATTATTCAATACTGTATGTTAAATTATTATATACTCTTAAAAAAAAGTAGGGGAACCTGAAATATTAAAACATACCTTTTGACCACAGACATCCTAGTAAATAACGTTCAGGTCTGTTTATCAACACACCGAAACGCATTCCATAGTTTGCACGTGCATCACGCAGTTGCCTCGTACACGTGCGTGGGGTGTCATTCTCGATTTGGACAATTTCCAGGAAGGTCCATTAATAACTGTGGAGCATTATTTCTGTCAATCCTTTTCATTCTGTTGATCATACAGTTGTTAATTCACTATTATCATATAACTATTCCCCACAGCTAATATACCTTACAATTTTAGCAATTGTAAATTCTTATTACAGTTCCCCTACTTTTTTTGAAGAGAATATGTTCAGCATTCATATTTTTAGTAATTAACTATTATATTTTCAGCGTTATGCTGGAATATAAATAGAAACGTTAATTATGACGCTTCTCATTATTGCAATAGAAAACGTGTCGAAAACGAACATTACAAAGAAAGAAAAAAGATTTGTTGTTAATTCTAGTAGAAACAATATCTCACTCTTCAGCTGAAGCCTTCGGTGTTCCGTTGAAGATCACCTCCCACCCATCTCTCATGGGTTCTGGTAGATCTGCTTTGAAAAATGTGTTCTGTAAAATGAATTTAGAAACAGTGTTATTTATTTAAAATACTGAGGAGAGATACAGGTAATCCATCTGGCTAATGCTACTGAGGATCGGCTAAGGACGAACTTCTGATGGAGGTTCATCGAAGCAAAAGCATCCTGTCGACAGAGATACGATGTTGATCAAGAAATATTTGTTTGTCATATAGAAGTTTCTTTTGTTTAACGACACAGCCAGAGCACGTTGATTAATTAATCAGAAGCTATTGGATGTCAAACATTCAATGGTAATTCTGACTCGTAGTCATCAGAGGAAACCCGCTACATTTCTATGCAGTTTCCCACAGACAGGAAAGGAAAACATATACCACGGCCTTTGTCCAGTTGTGGTGCAGCTGAATGGACCGACCGAGGTGGTTCGATCACCCGAAGCAAGCACTCAACCGACTGAGCTAAATGCCGCCCCTTTTCATATAGATTAATGCATTATAAGTTTTCCTTAGGATCTTAGTATATCAAGTCTCAACAATATTGTTTTCTATTCTTGTTTTGACACGCATATTATGTTGCAGTAAGCTATCCCAAACACATATCAACAAACTGCATCATTAATGCTATAGTGTGTGTGTGGTTGTTGGTGGTGTGTTGTTTTGCTGTGCTATATTGTGGGTTTTTTTTTTTTTTACCTCATTTCTCCATTCCACCTGACGACACGCCCCAAATCCGCCCCACTGTCCGTTGGAGTCACACCTGGCTGAACTGCTGTTTCCAAACAATTGGAACAAGTCGTTACACTCCACAGACGCTACGCTGTTCAAAATGGAGGACTCGTATGTAACATCGCCATTGTCTACTGATGGACTCCCGCAATCCACAAGGCCTGCAATTATACACATGTGTATAATAATTGTTATTGAACTTTATTAAACGTTAGTAACAGACTACAATAACATTTTGATATATGGCTGAAAGGTACACAACGTAGGATGACAATGATAAGAAAAACCTTTTGAAATTAAAAGACAAAAAGAAAACAAGAAAATAAATCATAGAAAACGTACAACAACATCCACAAAACACACCTGTAACAGCGAAATATTCATGTAATGCTTCAAACTCTGTTCCAAAGACACAATACGTAGAACATGTTCCATTTTCATCATACGTGAAGAGAACACACCGATCATCACTTGAACAAACGCGAGAACAGTCCAGCCGACTCGGAACCACACCATTCCAAAGATCGCAAGCATTCTGTATCACTGGGATATCGGACACCTTTCGAAACATTTTCTCTTTGAACGGAATTGTTCCTGGTATGAAAATAATAGTAAATAAGTTAAATATAATATCGTGTAGGACTGTGCCAAGCATGTTATGTATTGAAGAATTATCTCAAATAGCCGTGGTCGGAGTTTTAAAACAGTTGCTGGTCACAGCATGCCTACAGTCTGAGTAGTCTTATATAGTCTCTTATAGAGGTAGGAAATAAGGAAGTGTTTTATTTAACGACGAACTCAACACATATTTTGTTTACGGTTATATGGCGTAGGAGTATCTTATTGAAGTCGATACACACAAATCGAACTCCCTGTGTTGGGAAATGCCTGACACAGAGGTTGCAGATTGAACATCCAATTATATTTGAGCCGGTTTGTTTTGATAATTGGTATCTATGTTAAAGGGACATACCCTAGTTTTTAAACACTAACGCATATTTTTGACTATTATAACCGTTTTAGATAACTTAAATCATACTTTACTTAGATTTGATTGTGTATATTATCAATTTCCGTACATTCGAAGTGTTTTTGGTCATCCTGGTGTTTTTAATATCACAAAATGCATTTCTTATATTTTTAAAAACACACGTGCGTCTGAGAAGTAACAGTTATAGAGTTGAGTTTTAGTCCATTCATAGAGGGTATTTCATCATTTCAAAGTCAGAGACCCGTGTTTCACTCAGTTGTAACTTGATCCAAATGTGTTACAGGTTTTGTAGATTAACTAAACTTTGTGTTAATTTTCACAGGTTGAAACTAGGGTCTCTTCCTTTAAAGGGACATTCCTGAGTTTGATGTTATCGACTAACAGAGACATTTTAACGATTGCAATTACATATCAAATATATATTTTTTTTCTGTATAAACTATTAGTGTCTGTATATTACACGTATTTCTGATCGTTCTAACATAATTTTATTTTATTTCCTAAAATATTGTTTTTTCGAACGTACGAAATTATTTGAACACACAACCCAGTTTGGGCTTCTTGGCAATATTAAGACGACCAGAAACACGTTGAATATAGCAGAAATTAATACTGTAAACAAGAAAACATATTTAATATGTAAGTTTAATCGTAGGAATATTTTATTAGTCGGAAATATCTTACAATGCAGCAAAATCAGGAATGTCCCTTTAAACGATCATACGGGCGTACGAGACAGGGGGCAGGCAGTTAACTTCCCCCGCCCTCTAATGCTAGAGGAAAATCTCAAATCATGCATTACAGTTTTGTTGTCAGAACTGTGCTACACAACAATGAGTGAATCTGCGTTGTGTAGGGATACGGCCTTGATCATGCATTACAGTTTTGTTGTCAGAACTGTGCTACACAACAATGAGTGAATCTGCGTTGTGTAGGGATACGGCCTTGATCATGCATTACAGTTTTGTTGTCAGAACTGTGCTACACAACAATGAGTGAATCTGCGTTGTGTAGGGATACGGCCTTGATCATGCATTACAGTTTTGTTGTCAGAACTGTGCTACACAACAATGAGTGAATCTGCGTTGTGTAGGGATACGGCCTTGATCATGCATTACAGTTTTGTTGTCAGAACTGTGCTACACAACAATGAGTGAATCTGCGTTGTGTAGGGATACGGCCTTGATCATGCATTACAGTTTTGTTGTCAGAACTGTGCTACACAACAATGAGTGAATCTGCGTTGTGTAGGGATACGGCCTTGATCATGTCTTACAGTTTTGTTGTCAGAACTGCTACACAACAATGAGTGAATCTGCGTTGTGTAGAGATACGGCCCTGATCATGCATTACGGTTGTGTCTTTCAGACTTAAAGGCACTTCGCCCTCAAAATATTTTTGAGCAATAATTTCCGTCAAATACCTACAGTGTCTTACTTCATATTTCATACATTTACTATTCAAATATGTGTGCGCAGTGATATGTCATTTCTTTTACGAAAACTATAGAAAAGGATATTTTCGGTATCTGTTCTGGCAGTC
Source organism: Gigantopelta aegis (assembly GCF_016097555.1). NCBI lineage: Eukaryota > Metazoa > Mollusca > Gastropoda > Neomphalida > Peltospiridae > Gigantopelta > Gigantopelta aegis. Next base: position 843,023 of record NC_054703.1, read on the forward strand.
CTCCTTTAAACGGAGTTTGAACAATACATTGCAGCTGTTATCAGCTCTCCTCTGTAGACAAAGCATCTGGCAGTGAGGTAAGGCTGCATACCATCACGACTCTATCATAATTTCTTTTGGAATCAGTCTTGTGCAAAGATACGGTATTGAACTACCACGAGTACTCTAACCGCAAGAGAGCAATACGGACATTTGGACAGTTATGATAACTGTCCAAATGTCCGTCATTCGTAATTACGGTCAGAGTACTCGGGTTAGGTAACGAACATGTATCCTAATGGCACGTTTGACATCCGTTATTCTCTATTACGGTCAGAGTACTCGGGTTAGGTAACGAACATGTATCCTAATGGCACGTTTGACATCCGTTATTCTCACCCCCCCCCCCCCCCCCCCCCCAAGTATTACGGTCAGAGTACTCGGGTTAGGTAACGAACATATATCCTAATGGCACGTGTGTAATCCGTTATTCTCTATTACGGTCAGAGTACTCGGGTTAGGTAACGAAGATATATCCTAATGGCACGTTTGTAATCTGTTATTCTTTGTTATGGTCAGAGTACTCGGGTTAGGTAACGAACATATATCCTAATGGCACGTGTGTAATCCGTTATTCTCTATTACGGTCATAGTACTCGGCTTAGGTAACGAACATATATACTAATGGCACGTTTGTAATCCGTTATTCTCTATTATGGTCCGAGTACTCGGGTTAGGTAACGAACATATATCCTAATGGCACGTGTGTAATCCGTTATTCTCTATTACGGTCAGAGTACTCGGGTTAGGTAACGAACATATATACTAATGGCACGTTTGTAATCCGTTATTCTCTATTACGGTCAGAGTACTCGGGCTAGGTAACGAACATATATACTAATGGCACGTGTGTAATGCGTTATTCTCTATTACGGCCAGAGTACTCGGGTTAGGTAACGAACATGTATCCGAATGGCGCACATGTAATACGTTATTCTCTATTACGGTCATAGTACTCGGGTTAGGTACCGAACATATATCCTAATGGCGCATTTGTCATCCGTTATTCTCTATTACGGTCAGAGTACTCGGGTTAGGTAACGAACATATATACTAATGGCACATTTGTCATCCGTTATTCTCTATTACGGTCAGAGTACTCGGTCTAGGTAACGAACACATATCCTAATGGCACGTGTGTAATCCGTTATTCCCTATTACGGTCATAGTACTCGGGTTAGGTAACGAACATATATACTAATGGCACGTTTGCCATCCGTTATTCTCTATTACGGTCAGAGTACTCGGGTTAGGTAATGAACATATATCATAATGGCACGTGTGTAATCCGTTATTCCCTATTACGGTTATAGTACTCGGGTTAGGTAACGAACATATATACTAATGGCACGTTTGTAATCCGCCATTCTCTATTACGGTCAGAGTACTCGGGTTAGGTAACGAACATATATCCTAATGGCACGTGTGTAATACGTTATTCTCTATTACGGTCAGAGTACTCGGCTTAGGTAACGAACATATATCATAATGGCACGTGTGTAATCCGTTATTCCCTATTACGGTTATAGTACTCGGGTTAGGTAACGAACATATATACTAATGGCACGTTTGTAATCCGCCATTCTCTATTACGGTCAGAGTACTCGGGTTAGGTAACGAACATATATCCTAATGGCACGTGTGTAATACGTTATTCTCTATTACGGTCAGAGTACTCGGGTTAGTGGTTAAGCCAGACGGCATAAACAACCAGCCTACAGATTCGTCTCTTGCTTCGTCATATTAACTATTTCTCGATCCAGCCAGTGCACAACGACTGGTACATCAAATGCCGTGGTATGTGCTATCCTGTCTATGGAATGGTGCATATAAAAAAAATCCCTTGCTGTCAATCGAAAAGAGTTGCCCAAGAAGTGGCGACAGCGGGTTTCCTCTTACAATATATGTGTGGGTCTTAACCATATGTCCGAAGCCATATAACCGTAAATAAAATGTGTTGAGTGCGTCGTTAAATAAAACATTTCCTTCTTTTCCTTCCTCATATTACAAAGTTTGTTTCCGGGTTTTTTTGTTTCTATTATTGAATTATCTATTTATCGAAACAGGGCAACTGTTCAATCGAAGACACTAAGAGAAAACAGAAAGGTAAATTGCAACGAGACACCAAATTCGGTTATCGATACTCTGAGCTTTTGAAATACTTTTCAAAGACATTTTCTTTACGGTGAAAACCGAACAGATGTTCTTTTCAGAGGATTCTAAAATAATAATGGAAACAATAAAACTACGTTTAAAAAACCCAGAAGTGAAGTTATCTCATGTTGTGTTTGAGGATCAATTTTAAATTGATGTATATCTAAGCAATAAAAGGTTTTGTTGTTTTTATAATAAACAATATCTTGCTTCAAACTGTGTTACATACTACAATGAAACCTTGAAACCTCTCAAAACCGGACCCTCTGTAAACCGAAATTTCCACAAAACCGGAAGTTTTTCGCGTGCCCATTTTAAAATATATATACGGAAGAGGATCTCTCTAAACTGGATACCTCTAAAAACCGGACTTTTTACTTGGTCCCGAGGATATCCAGTTTAGATGAGTTTCACTGTATATGCCAAGATAACAAATACTATATAATAAATAAAGTTTTAAACAAAAGTACACATTGCCCAAATACGAAGCACACACACACACACACACACGCACACGCATACACACACACACACACACACACACATACACACACACACACACACACACACACACGCACACAGCCAAATGTCAGTGGAGTGGCCGTTCGTGAAGCACTCACACTTCAGTTTGCTCATGATCGATACATTTTAATTAAACTGATCCACACTATGTATACGTACATGTTAAAATATTGTACTTACACAAGTGACGTTTTTATATTTGGTGAAAAAAGTAAAAGAAATATGACCCCGCCCCCACCACCCCCCCACCCCCCGACCATTGTAAGATGTTTCCAACTAATAAAATATTTCTACGATTAAACTTACATATTAAATTTATTTTCTTGTTTAGAATATCAGTGTCTGTATATTCAATGTTTTTCTGGTCGTCTTAATATTTGTAAGAAGCCCAAACTGGATTTTGTCTTCAAATAATTTCGTACGTACGAAAAAATAATATTTTAGGAAATGAAATGAAATTTAACCTAGTACAAATATTAGAACGATCAGAAACGTGTTTAATATACAGCCACTAATATTTTATGCAGAAAAATATATTTGATATGTAATTACAGTTGTCAAAAAGTCTCTGTTAGTCGAAAACATCTTAAAGATTGCAGCAAACTCGGGAATGTCCCTTTAAACAAATACGAAAACTAACCACAAATGACAACACATTTGAATCTTCACTTTTATTAATTTTATTATGGATGTCCATTATATTTGCACCATTAAATATAAAGTACAGCAACACAGTAATGTGTGTTCAATCCTTGAACAACTTGCAATATCCCATATAGGTTTCGTCGTCTCAAACTGCTTCAATAATGAAGTGTGTGTGTATGGGGGGTGGGGGTGGGGGTGGGCTCGTGATTTTTTCTGGAGACTAGTAACTTTCCTCAGCTACTAGTCCCCCGTGCCAGTGAAATATTTTCTAATTTCTACCACTGTATGTATGTATGTATGTATTGATGTATGGATATCTATATATTGTATGTATGTCGAGGTTGACTGTTACATACATAGATATTAACGCACTGGCGCAGGGGATAATTAATTCCTTTCTGGCCTCACAAATTGTCCCATACCGTTGCTGGGACTCGAACCTGTGGCACCGAATCGCCCGCAAATTGCAAGAGTAACCACGATACGATCTGAGCTATCGAAGCTTCCATAAAAAGGAAGTTGTTTAACTCAACCATATCCATGGGGCCTACAATCTACGCGGTCGATCCCGCTTACGTGCATGAAACAGTGGGTAGACCTGGCACTGGCTAGTATGTATTGATGTATGAATATCTATATATTGTATGTATGTCGAGGTTGACTATTACATACATAGACATTAACGCACTGGCGCAGGGGATAATTAAATCCTTTCTGTATGTATGTATGTATATATGTATATATGTGTGTGTGTGTGTGTGTGTGTGTGTGTGTTCGTGTGTTCGTGTGTGCGCGTGTGCGCGCTATGTATGTGTGTATGTGTGTATGTATATATGTATGTGTGTATGTATGTGTGTATGTATGTATGTATGTATGTATGTGTGTATGTATGTATGTATGTATGTATGTATGTACCAAAGATATAGCCTTTTGGGACGTAGCTACTTTTACGGTATTTTAACTCTTGGAGATTTAAACTTGGTGTTAAGTATCACTTCATTTACTTACTTACCGGAGTTTGGCACCCAATAACCGATGTAAGCACTCATCCCTTGTTTTACACATGAGAAAGTCCATTCAAAATCGACGGTCCTAAAACAAATATCATTTTACTTTTATTGCATAAGCCATGTATTAGCAATGCGGAGGAACAGTGTTGGTCAGCAAGGCATTTTTAGAATCATTTACATGATTTATTTAATAACCGGCCTCGGTGGCGTCGTGGTTAGGCCATCGGTCTACAGGCTGGTAGGTACTGGGTTCAGATTCCAGTCGAGACATGGGACTTTTAATCCAGATACCGACTCCAAACCCCAAGTGAGTGCCCCGCAAGACTCAATGGGTAGGTGTAAACCACTTGCACCGACCAGTGATCCATAACTGGCCATGGTTTGTGCTATCCTGCATGTGGGAGGCGCAAATAAAAGATCCCTTGCTGCCTGTCGTAAAAGAGTAGCATATGTGGCGACAGCAGGTTTCCATATGTTTGACGTCAAATAGCCGTTGATAAGATAAAAAAAAAAATCAATGTTTTCTAGTGGCGTCGTTAAATGAAACAAACTTTACTTTGCTTTTATTTATTTAATAGTGACCATTTAGGTACATGATATATGCACGACGATATACAGACCATGTGGACATTCCAGACTGACAATTCTGAAAATACGCTCAGAATGTCATGTTTATGTTCAAACAAAAAACAATCTGAAAATATTGCTATAGAAAAACATGTCCCGGACCGGGCCCCACAAATGTCGATTACTATTAAGTTCAAAGGCCATAACTCTGTCAAACATGTAATGTATCCATGTTTGACAGAGTTATGGCGCTTGAATGAATTGGCATTGAAGTCAGTCTTCACCTGGCCTTACTGGCCTCGGTGGTGTCGTGGTTAAGCCATCAGAAATAAGGCTAGTAGGTATTGGGTTCGCAGCCCGGTACCTGCTCCCACCCAGAGCGAGTTTTAACGTCTCAGTGGGTAGGTGTAAGAACACTACCCCCTCGTCTATCTCACTAACCACTAATAACTAACCCACTGTCCTGGACAGACAACCCAGACAACTGAGGTGTTTGCCCAGGACAGCGTGCTTGAACCTTAATTGGTTATAAGCACGAAACTAATCTGAAATGAAAAACGGGCAAATTCTCATGAAGGTGTCTCTCTTTTTCTTGTTATTATCTAGTATTATCAACGGGCCTCGGTGGCGTCGTGGTTAGGCCATCGGTCTACAGGCTGGTAGGTACTGGGTTCGGATCCCAGTCGAGGCATGGGATTTGTAATCCAGATACCGACTCCAAACCCTGAGTGAGTGCTCCGCAAGGCACAATGAGTAGGTGTAAACCACTTGCACCGACCAGTGATCCATAACTGGTTCAACAAAGGCCATGGTTTGTGCTATCCTGCCTGTGGGAAGCGCAAATAAAAGATCCCTTGTTGCCTGTCGTAAAAGCGTAGCATATGTGGCGACAACGGGTTTCCTCTAAAAACAATGTCAGAATGACCATATGTTTGACGTCCAATAGCCGATGATAACATAAAAAAAAAGTGCTCTAGTGGTGTCGTTAAATAAAACAAACTTTTTTCTATTATTATCAAACAACAGTAAAAACATTCCACCTGATGCTATCGACAGTTCAGGAATAATCCAAAATATACCTTTTCCACCTCCACCACCTATAATTTGCTTATCGCCCCATATACCCATTAATATAAAATCCTGAAACGGACCTAGACACATAGTATTGCCTTTGCCATGATGGATTTTACTTCTATCAAGGCAGTCAAACCAATTGATTTAATTTTTTAAAATATAATATCTTATAGAACATTTTCTTTTCGCACAGAATGTGTTTCACCAGGATTATAATATTCAACTCCTGAAGGCTTTCCAGACGTTTCATTGCTATTGTTATATATATACATATGTGTGTGTATATATATATATATATATATATATATATATATATATATATATATATATATATATATATATATATCTCTCTCTATCTCTCTCTCTCTCTCTCTCTCTCTCTCTCTCTCTCTCTCTCTCTCTCTCTCTCTCTCTCTCTCTCTCACGCACAGACTAACCTAAATAGTTATTTTCTTCCTCTTACCATTTGATGATACTACATTATTAAATTAAACCTGGTAACAGGTGTATTGTAATGCTGCATAGGCGTACATAAGATTTTGAAAAGGGGGGTTCCAAAATAGATTGCAGAGATATTGGGCATATATTTCTATGTGGATTTTGAAAAGGGGGGTTCCAAAATAGATTGCAGAGATATTGGGCATATATTTCTATGTTGAGTAAATATAATAATGTCAGATATCAATGTCAGATGTATTAAATTATAAAAAAACGCGATTTCGGGGGGGGGGGGGGGGGGGGTCGGTCGAACCCATCGAACCCCCCCCCCCCCATGTGCTGTGAATTGTAACACAGCGTACGTGTGTGTGTGTCTGTGTGTGTTTGTCTGTGCACATATATACTCTGTAAAAAAAACCCCGCATAGACGAAATATTCATGGAATTATTTCTTTAATACAAAATGGAATAATTTCGTTATTTATGATCGCATCACAGTCAAATTTGACATGAGTATGTGACAATGTTTTTGCTCTTGGACTGACGGCAGTGAAGGCGTTTTCGTCACCAAACATCGTCGCACATGGCGCTGAAATCACTACCTTGTGTGGCCATCTGCAGCAGCAATCACTGCGCGACATCTCCGTGGCATAGATTGAATGAGTCTCTGAATCCGGGCACGTGGAATCCTAGCCCATTCTTCCTGTAGTGCATGTGACAGTTGTGGAAGCGCCTGAGGGTCCGGGTCACGCTGGCGTACACGTCTGTCCAGTTCGTCCGTCCCATAGATGTTCATGGCAACACATTAATGTTCTCATTCTGTAGGAAATCCATTGTTACACGTGTCGTATGCAGCCTGGCATTGTCCTGCTGAAAGAGTTCTCGCTGTCGATCCAAAATGGGAAGCATGTGACGGCTAAGAATTTCAGCTGTCAGGTTGCCTTGTACGAACACAAGTTCACTTCTGCCGGTGTGTGACATGGCTCCCCACATCATGATACTCCCTCCACCAAATCTGTCAACTTGGGCGACGCAGTTGTTGGCAAAACCTTCATTGCGGCGTCTGTAAACACGGTGTCGTCCACCACGTCGCTATGGTCGTTTTAATATTTGCAAGAAACCCACACTGGATTTTGTCTTTAAATAATTTAGTACGTACGTAAAAAGATTATATTTGAGGAAATAAAATGAAATATAACCTAGTACAAATATTAGAACGATCAGAAACACGTTTAATATACAGCCACTAACATTTTATGCAGATATATACATGTAATTACAATGTAATTACAGTTAAAAAGTCAGTTAGTCTTCAAAATTGCAGCAATGTCCCTTTAATAATTGTATTAGTATTTTTTTTTAAACTGGTTTTTAGTTTTATTATAATTATCAATTGAAGAAACTTTTCAATTTTTACAATTTTTACCGACAATGCAAAAAATCTCTATAGTTGATGTAATCAAAAGTGCACTTCTTGTTTATCGTCTACTTGTTGTTTTAATACAAATTGTATTATTTTGTCTGCCATGTAAACTTTGTAATTGTAAAATGTAGGGAGAGATCTTAATATAGGCATCGCCTGTTGGTCAGTCCCAAACGTCAATAAATATTGTTTTAAAAAAAAGTGCACACGTTCTTACAATCGGCCTACCCGCGATCATTGAATGAACAAACGTAACTATTGAGTCCGTTATGTACTACGTCACACGGAACAAATATAAAATTTTTTTATTATTATAGCTGACATTTACATGGTTGAATTCATGTTTGGAAGCAATCAATAAAAACGAACTGTTTGATCAATTATTTTTATTGTTAAAATATTGCTTGCAAGACAAGGTTGGACAACTTATTTTGTGGTTCTTTGTTTGTTTGTTTTGTTTGTTTCTTTGGGTTTTTTTTAACAGCTTTGGTTATTTTTATTTGCTTT
>NC_054703.1:1196600-1231891 GCF_016097555.1 Gigantopelta aegis
CTATAATTAGATCAATGTATAATGATGTTAAATCATGTGTTAAACACCACGGGTCCTTCTCTGATTCTTTTTCAACTAGTGTGGGTTTAATGCAGGGAGACGCACTATCGCCTATGCTCTTTTCTCTTTTTGTCAACGATATTGAACTTGACCTGTTAAACCACTGCAATAACTCTTACGAATTGAAATATTTGAACTTATTATTGCTAATGTATGCTGATGACACAGTTATTTTTCAGAAAGTATAGAAGGTTGCAAGAAATGTTAAATTGTCCTAAATATATATTGTTATAAGTGAATTATGTATTAATACCGATAAGACCAAGGTTCTTATATTTTCGTAACGGAGGTATTATACGAGATAATGAAAAGTGGTATCTAGGGGATAACGAATTGGAAATAGTAAATGAATTCAATTATCTGGGATTGGTATTAAAATTCAATGGAAAGTTTGTTGAGACAAAAAATGCATTGCTAATCAAGGTCGCAAAGCTTTATTTGGTTTGCTGAGAAAATTTAATGATTGTAACCTTAATGTAGAAAACTAAGTTATATTTGTTTGATATTATGTTAGCAGCATATTAAGCTATTGCTGCGAGATTTGGGGATACCATAGCGCTACAGATATTGAAAAGGTACACATCGATTTCTGCAAAAGAATACTTGGTGTAAGTAAAAAATGTACTAATATGATGGTATTCGCAGAACTTGGTCGCTTTCCTTTAACCACTTCTCGAAAATTCAGAATTATTAAATATTGGCTGAAAATATTAAATACTAACAACTGTATTTTAAAGAGCTGCTACGAATTATTATTAGATGATATCAATCTCCCTAGATTTAATTGGGCAATTCTGTGAAAAATATTCTACTAGAAGTAGGCCTTCCTCACATATGGGATAGCCAACAGGTCGAAAATAAAACTTCTTTCTTATTCACAGTAAACAACGTTTAGAGGATCACTTCATCCAGGATTGTAACAGAATAATTGATTCGTCATCTAAAGGATTCTTATATCAACATCTAAATCCTACTCATATGTCAAGAACTATCTAAAAAAAACGCCTTGAATTTGTATACAGCAAACTGATTACCAAAATACGATTATCTGACCATTGCCTTTGTATTGAAGTCGGGAGACGCCAAAATACCCCAAGAGGAAAACAGATTATGTACACTATGTGATAATGAAACAATCGAAGACGAATTCCATTTTATTCTGAGTTGCCCTTTTTTTACCATGATCTAAGAATAAATTACATAAAGAAATACTCTACGTCAGACCTTCCGTGTTTAAGTTAATCAAACTATTGAACTCGGAAAATATAAAAACTTTAAACAATCTTGGAAAATATTTATACAAGGCTTTTCTAAGAAGGGAAATGTTCATTAAAAATTAATATATTATGTTTACCCTCCTACTGACATTTTATATACTCTATTCATGTAATTTTGATTGTTAAATATCACACTATGTATATATGCACAACTGTTACTATGATAATAATATTGATGTTTATGTCGCGCCTATAGCCAGGATGGCTTTGGATAATAAAGATTTATTTATCACAGCGACTGTCGGTACATGTATGTGAATTTATATGGTATCAGTATGGTAGTATCTTAAATGGCTAATCTATGATAGGGGAGCAGATAATCACTCACTCAGGTTTTATTTTTCATTCACGTCGAGGTCTGTAATAAAGTGTCCAAATTTAATGACGAACATTTTTGCCTTCTTTAAAACTCTTCCGGACAAAATGTAATCTGTTATAAAATAAATATTTATACATATAAAGTGCACCATAGATTTTAAATTTTCAGTGGGAAAAGGAAGAAAGTGCGCCACACAGAACACAAACCAATTTATTATGTTGTCTATGAATGCTAAAATGTTCACTTTAATTTAAAGCTTACTTTTAAATATTTCTTCAATTTTTATTTTTTTTAAATCTCAGTATTTTGAGATTTTCTGTTTTAAGCCATCCAATTGCAACGCCCTGTATTATTCCGTATGATCCTCACTCTTTCTGAACTATCCAATAGCCGATGATTAATTAAGCAATGTGATCTAGTTGTGTCATTGAACAAAACAAACTTTAAATGAAGTCTATGACATTGTTTGAACTACAAACGAAAATTCACATTCAATAGCCGATGATTAATTAAGCAATGTGATCTAGTTGTGTCATTGAACAAAACAAACTTTAAATGAAGTCTATGACATTGTTTGAACTACAAACGAAAATTCACATTCAATAGCCGATGATTAATTAAAGGGACATTCCTGAGTTCCTAGGTTAAATTTCATTTTATTTTACTAAAATTATTTCAAGACAAAATCCAGTTTGAGCATCTTACAAATATTAAGACGACCAGAAACACCTTGAATATACAGACACTGATATTCTAAACAAGAAAATATATTTAATATGTAAGTTTAATCGTAGAAATAGTTTATTAATCTTACTCAGCAAACTCAGGAATGTCCAATAGTCGATGATTAATTAATCAATGTGACCTAATGGTGTCTCTATTTGTGAGAAAATCGTCATCGATCGTGTGGTTTACGGTAGAAGAAATTAAAAAGGAAATCTAGGAATATTTGAAGGAATATGAATTTTTGAAGAAGGAAGGAAGTGCATTTGACCTTCCAAAATAAAATGTCCGACCTGTAGACAGATTTTTTGCTCCAAAAATAACCCAAGGGTACGTTATGAAAACAAAACGGACCACAAGTGCCACTACATAGTGGTTATGGGTTTGAAATGTTTTGAAATTGGACAATACATTTCATACACTTCGACAAAATGTTAACAGCAATTCTCTTTCAATAATCTATCCAATCGTTATAAAATGTATCCATTAATTCCTATTAATCTATCTAATCGTTATAAAATGTATCCATTAATTCCTATTAATCTATCCAATCGTAATAAAATGTATCCATTATTTCCCATTAATCTATCCAATCGTTATAAAATGTATCCATTATTTCCCATTAATCTATCTAATCGTTATAAAATGTATCCATTATTTCCCATTAATCTATCCAATCGTTATAAAATGTATCCATTATTTCCCATTAATCTATCCAATCGTTATAAAATGTATCCATTAATTCCCATTAATCTATCTAATCGTTATAAAATGTATCCATTAATTCCCATTAATCTATCCAATCGTTATAAAATGTATCCATTATTTCCCATTAATCTATCTAATCGTTATAAAATGTATCCATTATTTCCCATTAATCTATCCAATCGTTATAAAATGTATCCATTATTTCCCATTAATCTATCCAATCGTTATAAAATGTATCCATTATTTCCCATTAATCTATCCAATCGTTATAAAATGTATCCATTAATTCCCATTAATCTATCTAATCGTTATAAAATGTATCTATTATTTCCCATTAATCTATCTAATCGTTATAAAATGTATCTATTATTTCCCATTAATCTATCTAATCGTTATAAAATGTATCTATTATTTCCCATTAATCTATCTAATCGTTATAAAATGTATCCATTAATTCCCATTAATCTATCTAATCGTTATAAAATGTATCCATTAATTCCCATTAATCTATCCAATCGTTATAAAATGTATCCATTATTTCCCATTAATCTATCCAATCGTTATAAAATGTATCCATTAATTCCCATTAATCTATCCAATCGTTATAAAATGTATCCATTAATTCCCATTAATCTATCTAATCGTTATAAAATGTATCTATTATTTCCCATTAATCTATCTAATCGTTATAAAATGTATCTATTATTTCCCATTAATCTATCCAATCGTTATAAAATGTATCCATTATTTCCCATTAATCTATCCAATCGTTATAAAATGTATCCATTAATTCCCATTAATCTATCTAATCGTTATAAAATGTATCCATTATTTCCCATTAATCTATCCAATCGTTATAAAATGTATCCATTATTTCCCATTAATCTATCCAATCGTTATAAAATGTATCCATTAATTCCCATTAATCTATCCAATCGTTATAAAATGTATCCATTAATTCTAACAATGCGCCATGACACTAGAGCACATTGATTTATTAATAATCAGCTATTGGATGTCAAACAATTAGAAATTTTGGCATATAGTCTTAGAGAGGAAACCCATTAAATTGTTCCATCCCACAGACAAGATAGCACATACCACGACCTTTGATATACCAGTCACGATGCACTGGCTGAAACGAAAAATAGACCAATCGGCCCATCAACAAAAATCGATCCCAGCCCGAGCGCTTTGACACCGGGCTACGCCCCGCCCCCCCCCCCCCCCCCCTACATTTTAAAACGTAAATTATTTATCAAAATGAAAATCCTGTCATCAATTAACGTTCTTGCATAATGGCGACGTTCTGTGTATCATACGATTTTGCTGTATAAAAGAGTATATACATATTATTTTATTTGGATTTGAAGGTGTGTTGTGAATAGAGCTTTTTTTTAAATCCAACCTACTCTACCTATTCTATTTCGGCAAGTTCCCGGAAAGACTAAAATTTTAGGGGAGAAAGTTGGATTCTTAAATTATTTTTAAAATTATTTTATTTTATTTTATATTTTATTTTATTTTATTTTAATTAATTGTTTAATTAATTACTGAATAATTCTTTCTTTCTATCTATCTATCTATCTATCTATCTATCTATCTATCTATCTATCTATCTATCTATCTATCTATCTACCAACCTATATATATCTACATGTGCATATATGTCTGTTTGTCTGTCTGACTGTCTATTTAACTTAAATTATATGATATGATATAATATAATATAATATAATATAATATATATATATATAATATATATATATATATATATATATATATCTATATATATATATATATATAGTATATATATGATATATATGATATATATATATGACCTCATGATTGTAGTATGGTTTTATATTGACTTGAGTTATATTGTATAGTATGATTTAATATATAATATGACCTCATGATTTGATTTGTGATAAATGATGAAATATTATGATCTAACATAACATAACGTAACATAACATAATAGCATACACACACTCACCTTTAATAAATAAATAAATAAATAAATAAATAAATATATTCCAACAGCAAGGTAAAAACAAATCCAGTCGAAAGTAACTCTTGAAAATTCAGGTGTAACTGATCGAAGGCGGGGGGGGGGGGGGGGGGGGGGGGGTTTTTTATTACAAATGTCTGTGCCAACCAGCGAGTACCTTTTTAAATCATCACCGAATAATAGTTTCGGCGCTCTACCTGCACCCAAATGAGTTTACCGTGACATCTACGTTTACAATACCTCAGCGTAACGTGGTGAATGGGATACATACACCGGAACTAATCACTGTCGGATGGGCGCGCTGTGACGTCACTGCTCACGTTTACAGGTGTGTCGGTTAGCGACGACAAAAAGCATACAGAGAACTTTCGGCAGAAATATTTACGGATACCAAAAACATTTCACAATGAAAAGGAATTGGTGCAGACAGGCTCTTCCGTTGGCGTTGTCAAGTGATCTAAATTTGGAATGAAGAGCGTGGTTTGATGCCGCTGTACACACTTGAATAGTAGGCGCGTTTTTTTCAGACGCTACATGTCGGGGGGTAGGAAGAAAAGGGTGTACGAGACTCGATACTCCAAGCCACATTCCAAAAAAAGAAAGCACACATAAAACTGCCATGTAATGGCACATGGGAAAAAGAGTAATATAAAGGCATTTCTGCTCTATGAAACAAGCAGCTTGAATTACGAGAGGGGCTTTTAAGTTGAATGATTTGTGCTTAATCCTTTTATGTAACCCGTGATAGCTCAGTTGGTAGAGCGGAGGACTATTTCTATTTCAACTTATTTTTTTCGTGCTTATTCCAATTAAGGTTCAAGCACGCTGTCCTGGGCACACACCTCAGCTCCCTGGGCTGTCTGTCCAGGACAGTGGGTTAGTTGTTAGTTGGTTAGTGGTTAGTGAGAGAGAAGGGGGTGTAGTGGCCTTACACCTACCCATTGAGCCCTTAAGAACTCACTCTGGGTTGGAGCCGGTACCGGGTTGCGAACCCTGTACCTACCAGCCTGTAGTCCGATGGCTTAACCACTGCACGACCGAGGCCGGTAGCGGAGGACTGTAGAGTTGATCCTTTTATGCTTTCAATAAACTAAATTAATTTTTTTAATGTACACTGACGTCCAAAAAAAAAACCCCCATAACCTTTACGCACCAATTTTTTTTATAATGTGATAAATAGTGATGCTAATCGAAAAGAACCGATTTACCACCTTACAAACACTTTGCATTTATCACGAAGCGCATTGTGATGTTAATATATTGTACTTCATCATACCTTAAAGGGACACACCCTAGTTTCAACCCGTGAATATTAACACTAAGTTTAGTTAATCTACAAACCTGTAACACATTTGGATAAAGTTACAACTGAGTGAAACAGGAGTCTGTGACTTTAAAATGGTGAAATACAATCTAAAAATAGACTAAAACTCGACTTCATAACTGTTACTTCTCAGACGCACATGCGTTTATTAAGATATGAGAAATGCATTTTGTGATATTAAAAACACCAGGATGACCAAAAACACTTCGAATGTACTGAAACTGATAATCTAAACCATAAAATCTAAGTAGAGTATGATTTCAGTTATCAAAAAAAAGCCCGGCTATAATAGTAAAAAATATCCCTTAGTGTTTAAAAACTAGGATATGTCCCTTTAATATCCTACCGTGTCATTTGTTGGTTTTCTGTAATACTTTCCATTTCATTTCAACTTATATCCAATTACGGTTCAAGCACGCTGTCCTAGGCACATTCCTCAGCCATGTGGGCTGTCTGTCCAGGACAGTGGGTTAGTTGTTAGTTGTTAGTTGTTAGTAGTTGGTGTGAGAGAAGAAAGTGTAGTGGCCTTACACCTACCCATTGAGTCATTAAAACTCGCTCTGGGTGGGAGCCGGTTCCGGGCTGCGAACCCTGTACCTACCAGCCTTATGTTCGAGGTAGTTTTCTGTAATACAATATCAAGTCTTGTAAAGTGTCCTTTGTTCGTCAGTATATTTATTTACGTAAATGGTTGAGATACATTAAAAACGTAAATATATATCATAAAAAGTACATAGTATAAAGAATAAATAAAAAACCCCAACAACCCCCAAACCCAACTCTTTTTTTTTTTTTGCGCTGCTTGATCGTTTAGATAATTCCTGCATATAAAATGAGATTGAATTCATTTCTTTGAAAAAAAGAAGTTTCTTTTGTTTAACGACACCACTGGAGCACATTGATTAATTAATCATCTGCTATTGGATGTTAAACATTTGGTAATTATGACTCGTAGTCATTAGAGGAAACCCGCTACATTTGTCCTAATGCAGCAAGGGATCTTTTATATGCACTTCCCCACAGACAGGATAGCACATACCACGGCCTTTGTCCAGTTGTGGTGCACTGATTGGAGCGAGAAAAACCCAATCAGCTAAATGGATCCACCGAGGTGGTTCGATCCTGCGACGCAAGCTCCTCAAGCGAGCACTCAACCGACTGAGCTAAATCCCGCCCCTCATTTGTTTGAATATATTTATTTTTGCTCATGGGCGTGTTTCATGTGTCAAACAGCAAACGTAGAACTGCCATGAAAAGTACATGTTATAAAGAACAATAATTTAAAAAAAAGGACCCCAGACAGCTAAACATCGGCTTTTTTTTTTTTTACGACAGCACTAGAGCATATTGATTTATTAATCATCGGCAATTAGATGTCAAACATTTGATAATTTTCCACATATAGTCTGAGAGAAGAGTAAAAAAAAGTTAAAATTTGTTTTGTTTAACAACACCACTAGAGCACAGTGATTTATTAATCATCGGCTATTGGATGTCTAACATTTGGTAATTTTGACATAATTATTGTTTAAGAGAGGACATTTTTTTTTTCATTAGTAGCATAACAAGGGTTCTTAGAGAGGAAACCCGCTAATTTTTTCCATTAGTAGCAAGGGATCTGTTATATGCACAACCCCACAAACAGGACAGCACATATCTCGTCCTTTGACTAGAATGGCTAAAATGGCTAGAATGTGAAATAGTGATTGGGCCCACCGATGGGGATCGATCATAGACCGACCGTGTATCAGGCGAACACTTTACCATTGCCAGACAGCTTTATGTATTTACTTTATACAAGAATGTATTTATTTTCGTAAATGGGCGGGTTACCTGTCTGGCAAATGTAAATATAGAACTGCCATGAAAGGTACCTGGAATAAATAATAATACTTGTTGATATACACCGGCCTCGGTGGCGTCGTGGTTAGGCCATCGGTCTACAGGCTGGTAGGTAATGGGCTCGGATCCCGGTCGAGGCATGGAATTTTTAATCCAGATACCGACTCCAAACCCTGAGTGAGTGCTCCGCAAGGCTCAATGAGTAGGTGTAAACCACTTGCACCGACCAGTGATCCATAACTGGTTCAACAAAGGCCATGGTTTGTGCTATCCTGCCAGTGGGAAGCACAAATAAAAGATCCCTTGCTGCTAATCGGAAAGAGTAGCCCATGTTGTGGCGACAGCGGGTTTCCTCTCAAAACTCTGTGTGGTCCTTAACCATATGTCTGACGCCAATATAACCGTAAATTAAATGTGTTGAGTGTGCGTCGTTAAATAAAACATTTCTTACTTTATACAAGAGGAGATTGCATTAATTTATTTGAATGTATTTATTTTTGTAAATGGGCGGGATACCTGTCTGGCAAATGTAAATATAGAACTGCCATGAAAGCTACCTGGAATAAATAATAATACTTGTTGATATACAAGAAAGCTTTAGGCATTTCGTTTATACAAGCGGAGAATAAATTAAATTACACGTATTTGTCAATCTGATTAAAATTAGCTCTACTGGTCTACCACATGTAATAGTGGAGCTAATTTTAATTAGATTGTGTATTTGTTTTCGTTCGTGGGTGGTGTGCAGGTCAGACTAAAAGTTCTGTATTTGTCTAGGCGGAGACCGTATTAAAAGTTTGTTTTTGTTTAACGACACCACTGGAGCACATGCTTTGTTAATCGTCGTTTATTGGATGATGAATGTCTGACACGTGTAAACCCGTCAACATATTATTATTATATTTTTTTTTTGCATTAGCATCAACGGATCTATTATAAGACAGGCATAGGCTTACGGGCTCCAATTTGTAGTTTTTTGTAGGAGGACAGGCTGATTTTTACCCGAATTAAAAGGACATATTTTAAACACTAAGGCATATTTGTGACTAGCATCTAAGGATATTTTTATAAGACAGGCGTAGGCTTACGGGCTCCAATTTTTTTGTTTGTTTGTTGGACAGGCTGATTTGTTACCCGAATTAAAGGGACATACCCTAGTTTTTAAACACTAAAACATATTTGTGACTTCTGGAGCCGTTTTTAATAACTGAAATCATACTTTAGTCAGATTTTATTGTTTAGATTATCCATTTTCGTACATTCGAAGTGTTTTTGGTGATCCTGGTGTTTTTAATATCACAAAATGCATTTCTCATATTTTATGAAAACGCACGTGCGTCTGAGAAGTAACAGTTATGGAGTCGAGTTTTAGTCTCTTTTTAGAGGGTATTACACCATTTCAAAGTCACAGTCTCAACATTTCACTCAACTGTAACTTTATCCAAATGTGTTACAGGTTTGTAGATTAACTAAACTTAGTGTGCATCTTCATGGGCCGAAACTAGGGTGTGTTCCTTTAAACGAAAATGCCACAGGTTTTACTCGTATCTGAATTACCCCCAAAGAGCTGTACAAAGTTACAGAGGAATCACTTCGCATCTTTCCGCGGATTGCAGCTAATATTGTGTGCATAATGATGGGAAAAATACACACTGAAAAGATTTCAGGCCAGCTGATTTTGCCCGACCGTCTCCATCGTTTTTTCCCGAAAGGGAAGACTTACTCTAGTGTTGGGGTTGATCCCCCTGATCGCTCCCACCCCCATGTCGCACGATTATGCAGACAGAACATTGTCATTCATTCATTCATTCATACATTCATTCTTTCATTCATTCATTCATCCATCCATTCATTCTGATTGTTACTAATATTATATTTTTCGTGCTGGGGTGTCGTAATTTATTTATTTATTTATTATTCATTCATTCTTTCCGATTCTTACTAATATGAGTACGAGGTGTGTGCCAAGGATAGCGTGCTTGAACCTTAATTGGATATAAGCACGAAAATAATTTAAAAGAAAAGAAAAGAGAGAAAACTCTTTACACTTTTCCATCGGCTCCTCCGTCCAGGACAGACATTGTTTCCATTAGTAGCAAGGGATCTTTTGTATGTACCACTCCACAGACAGAATAACACCCGACATACTGGCTAAAACGAGAGATAGCCCAACGTGAATGGGAAAGTGAACATAAAAGATCCCTTGCTGACATTCGTAGGAGTAGCCTGTGTGGGGACAACAGGTTTCTTCTTTTATTGCCTACAATCAATAGAGAACCGATCCTTTGTTCATTGTTGTGACATTCAGTATCATTATAGAGTGACATTCAACATGTCAGTTCGTCGTTTCCCTTTTGACATGGACGTCAACCGGCCTCGATGGTGTAGAGGTTAAGGTTGAGACGTACTGGGTTCGCATCCCCGTACCGGCTCCCACTCAGAACGAGTTTATAGATAGATGAAAAGCCAATATACCGGTCTCTCTCTCTCTCTCTCTCTCTCTCTCTCTCTCTCTCTCTCTCTCTCTCTCTCTCTCTCTCTCTCTCTCTCTCTCTCTCTCTCTCTCTCTCTCTCTCTCTCTCTCTCTCTCTCTCTCTCTCTCTCTCTCTCTCTCTCTCTCTCTCTGTCTCTCTCTCTCTCTCTCTCTCTCTCTCTCTCTCTCTCTCTCTCTCTCTCTCTCTCTCTCTCTCTCTCTCTCTCTCTCTCTCTCACCACTAACAGCTATCGAGTAATCCTCTGTCCTGGACAGACAGTCCAGATAGCTGAGGTGTGTGCCCAGGACAGCGTGCGTGAACTTTAATTAGATTATAAACACGGAAAAATGGGCACACACACACACACAGACACACAGGCACACACACACACACACACACACACACACACACACACACACACACACACACACACACACACACATTGATTTATTAATCATTGGCTATTGGATGTCAAACATTTGGTAATTCGGACTCGTAGTCATCAGAGGAAACCCGCCACATTTTCTCATCAACAGTAAGAGATCTTTTATATGCACTTTCCCACAGACAGGAAAGAAAATACCACGGCTTTTGACCAGTTGTGGTGCACTGGTTGGACGAGAAAAAATCCAATCAGTTGAACGGATCCACCGAGGTGGTTCGATCCTGCGACGCAAGCATCTCAAGCGAGAGCTCAACTGACTTTACTAAACCCCGTCCCCCTCGAGTTGTAAATTCTCTGACTAGCAACTGGGCAGTCGTAGAAGTCGAGAGATCGGCGAGTTGGCCAACTCCGTCGTGACAGTTGTTAAGCTGACCCTAACACTAAGGACCTCAAAGATAATGAGAAAGGTCTTTATTATTGTGCATGTTCCTGCGGGCCTGCTTTTGGCTTTCAAAAGAAAGGAAATGTTTTATTTAACGACGCACTCAACACATTTTATTTACGGTTATATGGCGTCGGACATATGGTTAAGGACCACACAGATGTTAAGAGAGGAAACCCGCTGTCGCCACTTCATGGG
This sequence comes from Gigantopelta aegis, assembly GCF_016097555.1. NCBI lineage: Eukaryota > Metazoa > Mollusca > Gastropoda > Neomphalida > Peltospiridae > Gigantopelta > Gigantopelta aegis. Next base: position 1,208,367 of record NC_054703.1, read on the forward strand.
CTACTCTTTTCGATTAGCAGTAAGGTATCTTTTATATGCATCATCGCATAGACAGGATAGCACATACCACGGCCTTTAATATACATGGTGGTAAGAATCGGAGTATAGTTATTGTAGGGACTCACCAGTCGGGCCTTTGATATACCAGTCGTGGTGCACTGGCTGGAACGAGAAATAGCCCAATGGGCCCACTAACGGGGATCGCTCCCACACCGACCGCGCATCAAGCGAACGCTTTACTACCGGGTTACATTCCGACCCTACTTTCAAAAGAACTTAGATATTTGTAGTATAAACACTATTATGCAGTAAACAGGAACACAGTTATTGTTGGTATAAAAGTTTATTTCTCTAAATCGTACAATATACTGGTACAAAATACTATAAATTATTGTGTATACAAATGCATAATTGTGAATGAGATAGCTCGCTCTATACTTCATTTGTGTATTTCCGCAGCAAACCAGAAATCGCAGGCCGATTTGGTATGAGTCAACATAGGGTTTGTAAAGTTAGCATGTCTTAAGTAGAAAAAAACAAAAATTCTATTTAGAACCGAGAACAATGTAAATCAAGAAATAAGCTAACTTGACAGACAGACAGACAGACACGCACACACGGACACACAAACACACACATAAACACATACTCATATACCATTTTGTATTATTTTTAAATGGATTAGTGACGTTAGCAGAAAATTATTTATTTTTGTTAATACAAAAATTGATATCCTACTATCCCTCCTTGATCCACTTACGTTGACCCATACAAAATCCTGGCTACAATAAATGGCTACGAAATCAGAAAATAATATATAAAATATATGATAATATTACATATATTACAACATATGTAAATACCAAATTAGCACGACAGGATGAGTAGAAGTTAAAGGGACATACCCTAGTTTCAGCCCATGAAAATGCACACTAATTGTAGTTAGTCTACAAACCTGTAACACATTTGGATAAAGCTACAATTGAGTGAAACATGAGTCTGTGACTTTGAAATGGTGAAATACTCTGTAAAAATAGACTAAAACTCGACTCCATAACTGTTACTTCTCAGACGCACGTGCGTTTTTAAAAATAAGAGAAATGCATTTTGTGATATTAAAATCGGCAGCATGACCAAAACACTTCGAATGTACGGAAATTGATAATCTAAACCATAAAAGCTAAGTAAAATATGATTTCAGTTATCAAAAATTGCTGTAATAGTCAAAAATATGCCTTAGTGTTTAAAAACTAGGGTATGTCCCTTTAATGATTATGTCTACAAATTGTTTGATTAGTACAAATTGCTTCACTAATCTTGTGTATATATTTTGTTCCAGTAAGTATGGTAGACAATTCACAACGTTTGCGTTTCGTTTCGAATGTATGGAATTGGAAATCTAAACAATAAAATCTCAAGTAAAGTATGATTTCAGTTATCAGAAACGGCTCTAATAGTCAAAACTAAGCCTTAATGTTTAAAAACTAGTGTTATGTCCCTTTAAGTACAACAGAAATGAACAAAATACTTTTTTGACAAACAGTTTTACAATTGACATGGCGTCATTTCTTTTTTTTAACATTATGGATGGAGTTAAGATGATGTCGTGGTTATCCATCGGACATAAGGCTGGTAGGTACAGGGTTCGCAGCCCGGTAGCGTTTCTCACCCAGGGCGAGTTCTAACGACTCAATGAGTAATTGTAAGACCACTACGCCCTCTTCTCTCTCACTAACCACTAACCCACTGTATCGGACAGATAGCCCAGATATCTGACGTGTGTGCCCAGGACAGCGTGCTTGAACCTTAATTGGATATAAGCACGAAAATAAGTTGAAATTAAATTAATAACATGAGTAGGAGTAAAATACAACAAAAATTAACAAAATACAAATTTAGATTTCACATGGCGTCATCTGTTTTTTGACATATTATGGCTGGTGTTTTCTGACGTCTTCAACACTATTTGAACTTATGAAACGCCAACACACACCATGGCTATGTCCGTAGTTTCTTGACTACATTCTGGGCTAAAACATAACACGGACCACGCACACACCTAGAACATTCTGTGAATTAATTAATAGACACGACAACCATCAAAGAATCTAAACGTAGTGTGACAGTGATGAAGCAGACGATATCCGGAAATTTTAAATAACCGGATTTGGTTTTCATTTTACATCTATATATCTATATCTATCTATATATATATATATATATATATATATATATATATATATATATAATATATATATATATATATCTGTAACTAATATACTCCTATGCATGTATTAAACGAGATTTTATGTTAATCTGTAATGGAGGAAACGTCTAATTCCTTTCTATATATAAATAAGTTTTGGTTATTCGTAAACATCACGAAGGCGGGACGTAACCCAATGGTAAAGCTTGATGCGCGGTCGGTCTGGGGTCGATCCCCGTTGGTGGGCCCATTGAGCCCAATGCACAATCACTGGTATAGCAAAGGCCGTGGTATATGCTATCCTGTTTGTGGGATGGTGCATATAAAAGATCACTTGCTACTAATGGAAAACATATAGCGGGTTTCCTCTTTAAGACTATATGTGAAAATTACGAACCAAATGTTCAACATCCAATAGCCATTGATAGCTCTAGTGGTGTCGTTAAACAAAACAAACATTTTAACTTTCGAAAACGTTATGAGACGTCTTTGTCAATTTTCAACCATTTACAAATTTATTCATTCATTTCAACTTATTTTCATTATTATATTCAATTAAGGTTCAAGCACGCTGTCATCTGCTATCTGGTCTGTCCAAGAGTTTGACATCCAAAAGCCGATGTTTAAAGGGACATTCCTGAATTTGCTGCACTGTTAGATCTTTCTGAGTAATAAAATATTTCTACTATTAAACTTACATATTAAATATATTTTCTTGTTTAGAATATCAGCGTCTGTATATTCAATGTGTTTCTGGTCGTCTTAATATTTGTAAGAAGCCCAAACTGGAATTTGTCTTCAAATAATTTCGTATGTATGAAAAAGTAATATTTGAGGAAATAAAATGAAATTTAACCTGGTACAAATATTAGAATGATCAGAAAATTTGATGCACAAAAACATATTTGATATGTAATTACAATCGTTAAGAAAATAAAATATTTTAGGAATTAAAATTAAATTTAACGAAGTACAAATATTAGACCGATCAGAAACACGTTTAATATACAGTCACTAATACTGTAATCAGACAAATATATTTGATATGTAATTACAATCGTTAAACAGTCTCTTTTAGTCGATAACATATTAAAAAGTGAATCAAACTCAGGAATGTCCCTTTGATATATCAATGTGCTCTAGTGGTGTCGTTAAACAAAACAAACGAACTGTCCAGAAGATGGTTTAGTGGTCGGTTATTAATAGTATCCGGATACACAACGAAACAGCGAACAACGCAAAGACAATAATACGGTTTTTCAAGTAAGCGGGTTTTGACACGAGCGCGTTATGCGGAAAACGGATGTATCATGAAAAACATTTCTAGGTATCTCACACGTTTTGTTTTGACATAGAAACATTAACCTATTTAGCAATTAAACCGGACAATAAGGTTACATTTCTACCAATGAACAACAGTGAAATGTTTGTTATTAAACCTAGCAGTGAAATGAGTTCCGATTCCAACAAAAATAAGATAAAGAAAAGGGACACTGGTTTCCTGGAAACTGTTTCCAGAATTTTATGAAATAGTGGAATGACTATTCTACAGTTATCAGGTGTAATGGTTTCATGTGACTCCGTTTGACGCGTCTGTTTTTCATTTACAACGCCCGCGCCGGGTAAACCCTTCCCCCCCCCCCCCAAAAAAAAAAAAAAAACCCCCAACCACGCACATGTAAAATTTCTCTTACCAAGATGCCTGTATGTTTGTTATAGGATATTAAACGAGCTTCCATTTCGTATTACGTTTGTGTCCCGAGTGAAGTAATTTTTAATTGTCCCGAGCTTTAGCGAGTGACAATGGAAACTATTTCACGAGGAACATTGACATAATACGAAATGGTAGCGAGTTTAATATGCTATTTATTACCCATAATCGATATTAATTTATATCACCCAACTCGTTTGGTTTTACGTTCCTGTAAGGTTGTAGCGCAGCAATCGATGACGTCATCGTATGACGTCGAAGTGTTACGTCCCACTTGGCATTCTTACAAGTGGGAAATATCATTTTGATTTGTACCAATATATTTTTAACCATAAGAGTAATAAGATTGTATATTAAGTCAATATGTCAATAATAGAGACAAGGCCTCGCTGGCGCAGTGGTTAAGCCATCGGACTGTAGGCTGGTAGGTACAGGGTTCGCAGCCCGGTACGGGCTCCAAAGCAGAGCGAGCTCTTAAGAGCTCAATGGGTAGGTGTACGGCCAGTACACCCTCTTCTCTCTCACTAACAACTAACCCACTTGAATCTTAATTGGATATAAGCACGAACATAAGCTGAAATGAATGAAATAGAGAATAGAATATTCGGATATACACGTACGGAGACATCCTGTAAAATTGATTCACACGAATCCATATCTAATAGATTTAAAAAAAAAAAAATCAAATTTTTGACCTATCGCGCACAACAACTACGCTTTGTAAAGAAGAAACCTGCCCTTTCACCTGACATATGAACCACATTCAGGAAGACCATTATGGAATCATCGGGTTAGCATCATGCACAGTCAGCCCAAAATGGCTGAGGTGTGTGCCACGGAGAGTGTGCTTGGACTTCAGTTTGACACATGCAGGACAATTAAAAACAAATATACTGATGGAAATAAATAATGGAACACATACCATTTTAGCTCTGTGGCATCAGATTTAGGGGGGAAAAAAAGTGTATTTTAGACACAGTAGCTTGCGATCCAATCTGATTAAAATTAGCTCTACTGGTCTACCAGTAGATATAACAGCACTGCGTGGACTCCCATGTCCAGGTAATATTTCATCTATAAATAACAATTTAAATATCGACCAATTATACTTCGCCTTGTATAGTGTTATTCTGGAGTATACAAATTTTAAAAATATCGGGCGAGACTATTTATGCACTAGGTGAACTTGTTGGTCTATTTCAACATTGCAAAAAACAGGGGGGGGGGGGGGAGTGCAGTAATAAACTCTAGATTTTATACTAGTAAATAAACACAATTATGGCTTTATCATCACGGGTTTTTTTTTCGTCTTGAAACCAATTTTATATAAAATTTTATATTGAAATTAGTTTCCGGCATACTTCGTAATTCACCCGAATCATTTCGTATACCCTCGGCATAATTCCGAATGTTTTCAAATTCTTTTCAAATCACTGGCCTGATTTTGCAAGTAAGGTTTTGATTGGTCGATTGAAAGGACAACTGGGCATGAGCTTCAACGGTCTGCTGTTAGATCCACACGTAATAGTGGAGCTAATTTTAATTAGATTGCTTGCGATCATTGGGTTATCGACGATTGCCAAAGCGTTACACAGAGTTTCCTCTAGCCTTCCCCTACATATCAATACAAGGGGAGGGCTGGAGGTCACTCGAGCTTGAATCTAGCTCTAAGCGTATCTGGGCCGAGTTCAACCAGACCGAGCAACCACCCCCCCCCCCCCCCAAAAAAAAAAAAAAAAAAAAAAAAAACACACAAAAAAAAACGTCCGCTACTCTGGTGTATGCGCTTCACGTTGCCCACGCCGAGAACCAATCAAATAATTCGCAAACGTTAGCTGGCTGAACTTGGGGCTGATCGTCAAAAACGTTATATACAGAGTTCTCACGTGATCTATTAAAACAAAAATATATAAATATAACAAGGTTAGAAGCTACTCAAGCTGGTGTGCCACGTGGTGCATATTTTATGTATTCTTAGCTTAATGCGGTGAGTGTTTTAAGCGTGGTGCGTCGACCTGATTTATATTTCATGCATGGGTAGAGTTAATATTTATATTCTTTTCCCACGCACAAAGAAAGCTGAAGGAAGGACGTTGGGGAATGTGTGAGCGATGGGACGGACGTGGAGGACAAAAACGCGCTAATTGGAAGTGGAGGAAATCCAGGGTCAAAAGAGAGTGGTGTTAGAGTTGAGTTCTGCGAGTCTTTATTTTCCTGGTTTCGTTGGGTATTTAAATTAGTATTGTATATGTAAACACACGTGGATGTAAAAGATAAATCGTTTAACTTGAACTTAGGGTGGGAAGGAGGGGGGGGGGGGGGGGGGGGGGGGGGGGGGGGGGGGGGGGCGCCTGCACTGACAGGTGTAAGGGAGCACCAGCAGTCCGACCGGAGCCGGTAACAGGCGGAGGGTGGTTTGGTGCTAAGGAATTTGGAATGTTCTGTAGGATTATAGCCAAAGAGAAATGGTGCGCCTTTTTATGAAGGAAGTTAGGCGTGACATGACAACCCAGAGGTATAGTAGTGTTTTTCAATTCATTGGCTGAATTCGTCCACAAATTACACGAAAATAAGACCACAACGAATACAAGTAATTTCTCAGTAATCAACAAACAAACCCATTGTTATGGCGTGTGTGTAGAAAATTATGCAGAGAATTCTAGACTGAGGAGAGCGAAACTTCAGGGGTCGGCGAGGGATGGGGGGCGTGGGCGGGGGCGGGGCGGGTCGAACGGGGATCGGGTCGTACTCACCCGAAAAATACATTAAAAAAGGAGTCGAACCCCCCCCCCCCCCCCCCCCCACAATGACATCTGTTAGATTTGTAAACCCAGGGCTTCTAGATTATGGTAGCCCCACTCCCATGGCTAGTGATATTCAATGTTCAGCTAGTAAACAACTAATATTACCATGCCAAACGGCTAGTGAAAACAAAAGTTGTCAAATGCTGCATTTCAGTTTTTTTTTTTTTTTTTTAAATATGAATATCCTGTAACAAACTCCTACCCCCCCCCCCCCCCCCCCCCCCCCCCCCCCCCCCCCCACACACACACCCAATCTTAGTGAATTTAAGCTCCATCTCCCTCTTTAGGTGACATATCTGATTATTTAATTACTGATCCCATGGCTAGTGAATTTTACAAAAATTCTAGAAGCTCTGGTAACCCACACCAATTAAAACATTATTTGAAAAAAGTTATTTATTTCACAAGTAATCAAGGTTTAAAGGCATATTGTCACAGACCACTGACCTATTTAATGGTCTAACAAAGTATTACCTGAACAAATATACTAGTAATTTGATTTGTCCCTAAATGTACTTTATTCAACCATCTTCATAACCACCATACTCCATTTATTAATCATATTTTGTAAAAATAATTGAATTATGGCAATGGTCCATAATTCAAAAACTAAAATTGCCGAGAGGGTTGACATGGATTTCACTCCATCATGGTTCGATTAAGATTTGGTTTCCAACAATTAATGTAATTTTTATTTATTATCCAATTTTAGAGAAATAAGGTCCTTAAATCTGTGACAGTGTGCCTTTAAGGTGACCTTCGAAAATTCTTCGCAATTTGACGAATTTGATCAGAATTTTTTGTTTTTATCAAAATATAAGTTGTACATACTATAACATATATACACACACACATACACACGCACACGCACATGCACGCACACGTACACGCACACACTCACGCACGCACGCATGCACGCACGCACGCACGCACGCACGCACACACACACACACACGCACACACACACCCACGCACGCACGCACATACACACACACAGTGAAACTCCTCTAAACCGGCCACCCTCGGGACAAAGTAAAAAGTCCGGTTTTAAGAGGTTCTCTTCTGTACAAATATTTAAAAAGGGCCGCGACAGGCGTGCTTGAACAATTCTCTGATGGAATCATGCCCAAAATTGCCCACACCCACACACACCCACACGTCCAGATTTGAGGAAATTCCGGTTTTGAGGGAATTCCGGTTTACAGAGGGTCCGATTTTGAGAGGTTTCACTGTATATAATACATTTGATGTACGTATACATACACATGTACATATTACATATACATCTTACATATTATTACATATACATATTACACATTATACATACATATGACATATACATATTACATATTATATATACTTATTACATATACATATGACATATACATATTACATATACATATTATATAGAGGATATTTTATGCTTTTTTGTGAATTATGATTTATAAATCATGGATCGATGTTTGCAAGCATATTTCACGAGTCGTAGTTGCAAACATCACGAGATGAGATATAAATCCTATTTGACAAAAAACATGAAATTTTCTATTTATTATATAACTTTTGACAATTTACCTTTATTTTTAAAATGCCAGCAGCAAAATAGTTCCGGCTTTCTTACAGTGAAGATAACACTTTCTACAGTGATGATAACACATTTTAGAGTGAAATAGTGAAATTTTCACTCTAAAATGTGTTATTTTCACTGAGTGACTGATAACACTTTTATTTCACTGATATTTTAAGATATTTCACTAAATGTTATATAATAAAAACATGTATTACACCTGTTACATAGTGATTGTATATTAATTAACTTATATCTATCTGATGCTATATAATAAATGGCGTCCTTTAGTCATTTGAAGCTAACTTTCTGTCCCAGAGAAGCAGCAGGCTGCTGGACTGTGTCCCCAGGACAGCATGCTTGAACCTTACTTGGATATAGGCACGTCAAATACTAAGAAGTAAGTAATATTTACAGCCGGATAGGATGGGATATCATGAAAATGTGTTGATTGGATTTCAGTTTAAAAGTGGGTGGAGTCTACTGCACAAAAATGACTGGTTGTTTATTTCCAGCGTGGTTGATTGACGGCGATGGCGTTTGTTCACCGAGTTTCGTTTCGTTCAGTGAAATTCATTCATCATCGCAGTTGTGTGTCAGTTGTAATAAGACCGTGGTGAACTGTAAAAAACAGAATAAGAATAAGAATTTTTTATAACAGTTGTAAAAGGTTCGTTTTGTTTAACGACACCACTAGAGCACATTGATTAATTAATCATAGGCTACTGGATGTCAAACATTTGCTAATTGTGATACATAGTGATCTGAGGAAACCGGTGTAACAGCCCAAAATATACCCCCGCAAACTATATCCGGGGTAAAAGTAGGCTAGCCTGTTTTATACCCCTAACCCTAACCTTAACCCTCATTTTTTTTATATTACTAACCTGTATACAAAATAAATAAATAAATAATAATAATAAACGCTTTAAAAGAAAAACAACTATTGCTTTCATAAAAGAGAGGTCTATTCTGGACTAGCCTGTTTTATACCCCGGGGTATATTCTGGGCTAGTCCAGTTTATACCCCGGGTATAGTTGGTGGAGGTATATTTTGGGCTATTACACCGGTACACTTTTTCTAATGCAGAAAGGGATCTTTTATATGCACTTTACCACAGGCAGTAAAGCACACACCACGGCCTTTGACCAAAAAAACCCAATCACTTGAACAGATCCACCGAGGTGGTTCGATCCAGCGACGCAAGCACTTCAAACGAACACTCAACCGACTGATCTAAATCCCGCACCTATAACCGTTGTATTGAACACGTTGTTACAATTTTGATATCACACAGCAATATTACACGTTCAGAAGATAAGATTTAAACGTATCCTATTGGCTGCTATGTGCTGATGACCACAATATCAAGCAATATTTCAGCTTAGCTATAGTGGAGACAGAGAAAGAGGGGAAACCCGCCGCTGCCATATAAGCTAGTCCTATCGAATAAGGTTTATTTTGTTTAACGACAACACTAGATCATATTGATTTATTAACCATCGGCTATTGGATGAACATTTGGTAATTCTGATATATAGTCTTAGAGAGAAAACCCGCTACATGCTTCCACTGGTAGCAAGGGATCTTTTATTTGCACCACCCACAGACAAGACATCACATATCATGGCCTTTGATATATCAGTCGTGGTGCACTAGCTGGAACGAGAAATAGCTCAATGGGTCCACAGACGGGGATCAATCGTAGACCGACAGCGCATCAAGCGAGGGCTTTACCACTTGGCTACATCCTGCCTCTAAATAAAGGATAATACAGGAGTTACCAGTTACTATCAAATTTATGTCCCTAGAGAAATAATGTTTACCTGTAACACGCTTTAGCGAGTGACAAATACCAATAATTGTGGCGATGGCACGTGAGGCCAGCGCCCCCTACAATGTATAGACGAGAACTCAAACCGATACCGGGATGTAAAATCGCGACATGGCAACAGACGGACTCAGTCGAGTAATTACGAGACTTATACTGAGAGAAACTGTTCTACTTACTCCGGTCTCCATAGAAATGGATCACGTCCTTCTGATTCCGCGTATCTACAATATAAATACAAATTGTTCTGTTATAGAGGAACTGAGAGAGAGGGGGGGGGGGTAGAGAGAGAGAGAGAGAGAGAGAGAGAGAGAGAGAAGAGAGAGAGAGAGAGAGAGAGAGAGAGAGAGAGAGAGAGAGAGAGAGAGAGAGAGAGAGAGAGAGAGAGAGAGAGAGAGAGAGAGAGAGAGAGAGAGAACGAACGAGAGCAATTTGCACCTCATAATAACCACCTATTATGACCTAAATGAATGAATGAATGAATTAACCAATAGACTTACCTATTGTAGTGCGACATATCATTATAGTCTTCTCTGCTACTGGGGACGCCTCGATAAACTCTGTAAAAAAAAGTACATAATATAAAACGTACATTAATCTTTGAACATTTATAAAGCAATGAATAAATTTTATATTTAACATATATATGTAAAGCCGCTAACTCTAGCTTTTAAGCAGTATTACATCTAACTTGCACATTACTTATACCTTTTGCTTAAATTATCAATTTGGGCAAACACCACTCGTTTTCGGATACTACTACTACTACTACTACTACTACTACTACTACTACTACTGCTACTACAACCACTACTACTACAACCACTACTACTACAACCACTACAACCACTACTACTACTACTACCACTACCACTGCCACTACTACTACCACTACCACTACCACTACTACTACTACTACTATTACTACGACTACGACTACGACTACTACTACTACCACCACTACTACTACTACTACTACCACAACAACTACTACTACTACTACTACTACTACTACTACTACTACTACTACTACTACTCACTCATTGTCCATATTCTTGGAGTGGTGATGTACAAAACGATATGGGGACTCTGCTTCCAGTTCCATGGGGAACGCCGCGTTGTTGTAGCTGTAGTGGGTGGTTCTGGGGGGAGGTGCGGTAGGGTAGTCGTAGTCGTTGTACCTTCGTGGACCTCTAGCCCACTCGTTGGTGTAGCTGTTGCGATAACCGCCGTAACTGTAATAATGAAAAAACAGGTTACACTCGTAATACTATAACCACCGTAACTGTAATAATCCACAAACAGGTTACCCTCGTAATACTATAACCGCCGTAACTGTAATAATCCACAAACAGGTTACACTCGTAATACTATAACCGCCGTAACTGTAATAATCCACAAACAGGTTACACTCGTAATACTGTAACCGCCGTAACTGTAATAATCAAAAAACAGGTTACCCTCGTAATACTATAACCGCCGTAACTGTAATAATCCACAAACAGGTTACACTCGTAATACTGTAACCGCCGTAACTGTAATAATCCACATGCAGGTTACACTCGTAATACTGTAACCGCCGTAACTGTAATAATCCACATGCAGGTTACACTCGTAATACTGTAACCGCCGTAACTGTAATAATCCACATGCAGGTTACACTCGTAATACTGTAACCGCCGTAACTGTAATAATCCACATGCAGGTTACACTCGTAATACTGTAACCGCCGTAACTGTAATAATCCACATGCAGGTTACACTCGTAATACTGTAACCGCCGTAACTGTAATAATCCACATGCAGGTTACACTCGTAATACTGTAACCGCCGTAACTGTAATAATCCATATGCAAGTTACACTCGTAATACTGTAACCGCCGTAACTGTAATAATCCATATGCAAGTTACACTCGTAATACTGTAACCACCGTAATATATGGGGTTAACAGTGAAGTTAGATATAAAGAAAAAGGTTTAGGGGGAAACAAGAAAGAAGGAAATAACGAATGAATGTTAAGATAAGATTTTGAAATAGAAAGTATTACATTTTGTCTTGTAATAAATACGTCTTGAACAATATATTGCTATGTCTTGTTTTCAGGAATATTATCTAAGGTGCCCAGTATTCCTCATAATCGTTAAACTGACAATTATTGTAAATTATATTTCAATTTGTATTATATCTTTTATAATGTTTAAAAGAGCATATATGTTAGGTTTCTCTATCTGCATTTTCCTTCTGTATATATAATATTGTAATATATTATAATATTCGTAACATTAATAATGAGCCAATTAACAAACACCATTATACTTTTATTGCTATTTAAAGGCACATTCCTGAGTTTGCTGCATTGTAAGATGTTTCCAACTAATAAAATAGTTCTACGATTAATCTTACATATTAAATATATTTTCTTGTTTAGAATATCAGTGTCTGTATATTCAATGTGTTTCTGGTCGTCTTAATATTTGTAAAAAGGCCAAACGGGATTTTGTCTTCAAATAATTTCGTACGTACGAATTTATTTTTATTTTAGGAAATAAATAAAATTTAACCTAGTACAAATATTAGAACGATGAGAAACACGTTTAATATACAGCCACTAATATTGTATGCAGATTACAATTACGATCGTTAAAAAGTCTCTGTTAGTCGATAACATCTTAACTCAGAAATGTCCACAATATTCCAAAACACATTGTCCGTTTAACAAGACAAGACAAGACAAGACAAGACAAGAACTTTATTCTCATAAACTGCACCGAGTGCAGTATGGAGAACATATAAACAAAATAAGTTACAAAGTGTTTTCTGTAGTGGTAATGGACATACTATTTAAGTAATATTAACCCGGAAGACTGACCCTCTCAATGACAATTCGCAAATATTTACATAGTTTACACAAAAGTTATTTTTTAGTTGTAGAAAATAACTGGTAAAAGGTAATTGCACTTGCTCTATTGGTATAGTAACTAGGTGTATACACATTTCGCTCAGTAGATAAAAACGTACATTTAAAAATATAGTGAAACTCATCACCAACATCAGTGTTGCACAAGTGACATATTCTGTTTTCTCTCTCAATATTAAACCATCTACCGGTTTCAATAGGAAGTCTGACATTACCAGTTCTAAATTTACAAAGAATTCTAGCATTTTTTGTTGAGAGTTTCAACAAATAATTTTCTAATTCAAATTCATGCTTGAACATTCTGTTGTTAAAGGGACACACCCTAATTACGGCTAGTTGTTAACCATTACGGCGTTGTTTTTCGCTATTAAACCCATTTTTTTCACAAATAAAATTACACTTTACTTACCGTTTATTATTTAGAATATACATTTCTATTCACCTGAAGTGTTTTTTGGTAATCCTGGTAATCTTGGTTTTTGTAATACCACAAAATGCATTTTTCTTATTTCTTAAAAACGCACGCATGTTTGAGAAAAACCGTTGAGCAGACAAGGTCTAATCTATTTATAGACGGGATATTTCCATTTCAATGTCACAGACGTTGGTATACCACGTGACCGTTATCATTTTGGTTCGGTTTGTTTTCTCGTGCACGGTTCGCGCAATCAACATCCGATTTGTTGTTGTTCATTTGTGAGATTTTTCTTCACAGTTCTTGAACATTTTCAGCAACGATAAAGTTCAGACAAGTAAGTGTCTCAATACAAAACGTTACAAACCCTTAAAACCAATAATTTTGCTAGGTCTTACGATATCTGGAGAGGGGATACAACCAGGAAAGAACAGTTAGAACATGTCCAGGAGAGGTGAAAGGAACGCACCCCAAGTCTGTTTGCACTCTGTGAAATTTGTCGTGACGTAGGCATTGTTGTGCTCCGAGCGACATCTACCGGTGACGTCAGAATACTAACTTTCAAAATTATTTCAAGCAATTGGGACATGGGGATTCCCATGGTATTTATCGATATAAAACCTGCTTTTTCACTCCATTTGATAAAAACGTGATCTAAGTGCGTTACAGGTTTGTAGATTAACCAAATTATAATTTATTTTCGCTGGATGGAACTAGGGTGTGCGTCTTTAATACCTTTTGATGAGTCAAATTTATCACTATTCCATTTTTGTAAGTACTGGTCACATAGTATTTATTTAACTGCATGTTTTAACCACAAGACATCCACCTGTGAGTGTGTGCATGAATATATCGAAATATATCTGTTCACCTTGGTTCTGATTCCACCGTTCAATTTCTTTCCATATAACTAAGACTTTTAAGTCCAGCGCACACGGTGATAATCTGGCTGAGCAACGTCATGACCTGTGATCACGTGATAAGCTGCTTTTACGCGTCCTGTCTAAACTGGCACATGAGACGAAGTCCTTCTTGTTTTGGGTACAATGCCTGGCCTAAGTCGGACACTGTGTCCACAACAAGCGTGCTTGAACATTCATTTGATATAAGCACGTTACTTTCCGACATTTGACATAACAGTTTTTTGTGGGCATACATGCATACATGAGATGAATAAAACTGCTCTACTATTCATTTTATGGTTATCGTAGGTCTGCTAGAAATTCCTGGAATACATGGATGTGACAATGGATTCAAAGGAGACAATGCCAGGGTATCGTCTAGTGTCACTTCCCTAATATGGTCGTTTGTGTTCGCCATTTTGGACAGTCACGTGATCAACAACGGCATTGCTATTTGCTGACTGTTTTGTTAGCTTAAGCATTTTCCTCACGTTTGTCGCACACGCTAAGCATTTTGTGATATATAATTTCCTGATCATCTCTTGGGGTGGATTTCTCACTAAAATCTGGCGCAAACAGTGAGCAAAGAGTCATTCCTTTCGCTTTGATCACCAAGATTCTCACTCTGTACGCTGGACTTTAGAACAGCCAGTGCCAGGCCTTGATGGTAACTTTTATCAGTAGTAGCCCACCAGGTCACCAGGTCACCAGATTATGAAATTTGGTAGACCTCAGTGCCCCATAATTTTAATTTAAAAAAATTTAAAAAGAGAAAAAAAGCAAAATCGTTTATTTTTATTTAAACTTGTTGTTTTAAATGTTTACATGTCTTGTTGATTGCGGTGTAACTGGGTGTGCAAAAAACAAGAGAGAAAAAAAGCGGACTACCGGGTTTAGACATCTGGTAGCCCGAGCTAGAAATCAGTAGCCAAAATACCCCGACTACCGCTAAGGCCGATCCCTAACCACAGAACAAATGTTCCAATGTTAGTTCGTCTCTGTTTAGGTTTACCTGAAAGGCTTGTAGCCAGCTTGTGCTGAAGGGTAACTGCATACAGATGCTTCTTTGTACCTGAAATATCAGAAATACAATTACGTCACGGTTATTAATAGATTCATAAATCACAAAATGTCCCCACTTAGCGTCGCATTTTTTTTTTTCAATTACAATTTTCAATCTGTTGCTATTTCAACCACCTTTGACCAACAAGACTACAATTGTCACTGAATGTGGCAAATATCCACATAGTAATATGTGTGAAATATTAGAATTATAATCCTCATACTTTCTAGACACTTACATATTTTTGGGGAGCTACTTAGCTTTTGGCGTCGCATATTTTAACTTTCAATATTTGACCTAGGGACCTACGATTTTCACTAAAGGTGGCAAATACCCATATAGTTATGTATGTGTAATATCAAAATTACAGTTCCAATACATTTTAAACGATTCTATATTCAACAGGGTTATTGATTGTTGTTTTTTTTGTGTTTTTTTTGGGGGGGGGGGGGGGGGGGGGGGGGGGGGGGGGGGGGGGGGGGGGGGGGGGGGGCACCCGATATATGGGTAACTATATGCTAATGCGCTACATTCCAAATTGTAAAATACGACGCTTCCCTTTCATATAATGTTTTGTTGTAATTGTTATTTATTGAGCATATTGAAAGAAAGTTATAGCGATTTTTCAATCTGATTAAAATTAGCTCTACTGGTCTACCAGTAGATCTAACAGCATTTCGCGGACTCCTATGTCCAGGTGACATTTCATCCATAAATAACAATTTAAATATCGACCAGATAAGATGAGGTTCTCTAACCATAACACTAAACCTGCTCATGAATATTCAGTATCATGCATCACGTGACACGAGGCACCGAAGCACCCAAACTATATGTTAATAGGAATGACGGAAGAAGGAAATGTTTTATTTAACGACACACTCAACGCATTTTATTTACGGTTATATTGCGTCAAATATATAGTTAAGGACCACACAAGTGTTGAGGAAGGAAACCCGCTGTCGCCACTTCATGGGCTACTCTTTTCGATTAGCAGCAAGGGATTTTTTTGTATGCACCATCCTATAGACAGGATAACACATACCACGGCCTTTGAAATACCAGTCGTGGTGCACTGGCTGGAGCGAGAAATAGCCCAATGGGCCCAATGGCGGGCATAATTCCCAAACCAACCGCGCATCAAACGAACAGTTTACCACTGGGCTACGTGTCGCTCCGATTAATAGGAATGAAGTAATATTAACCCAAACGTTAATTTGGCTAATGAATATAAAGTACAATACATCAATCACTATAGTCTATCATGCAAACCCATGCAAAGCACAAAGGGAGATAACAACTATGGAAAACAAAGGGAGGTAATAAAACACTCAAATTCCATCACCGACATGCTATGACATATACTAATCTTTGTCTGTCGGTGTGTATACCTATACGTATCACCATCTGTAAACATGGACATCCATGAAGGGCGTCTGTCAAATGACCTAGTAAGGCAAATTATTTATTTTACTTAACAAAGAAAAAGAAAGACAATCCGCTAAAGGCAATTTCAAACGGGAGGACTAGATAACGATAGCTAGCATGCAATTAACTTACATGTCAAGAACACCAAATTCACACACAAACTGTGAGACTATTGCGCCAAATTACAGTATCTTCCCAAATAAGGTTTTCTTTTTTATGACATCATCTCTCATCTTAATTAAAATAAAATAATTCTCTCTCTCTCTCTCTCTCTCTCTTCATCTCCCTCTCTTCTCTCCTCCTCTCATCCCTCGGCTCCCTCTCTCTCTCTCCTCTCTCTCTCTCTCTCTCCTCTCTCTCTCTCTCTCTCTCTCTCTCTCTCTCTCTCTCTCTCTCTCTCTCTCTCTCTCTCTCTCTCTCTCTCTCTCTCTCTCTCTCTCTATGTATGTATGTATGTATGAATATCTATATATTGTATGTATTTCGAGGTTGACTGTTACATACATAGATATTAACGCACTGCCCAGGGGATAATTAAATCCTTTCTGGCCTCACAAAAAATATACTAAAGCAATAAACTGCTTGAGATAACAGTCATGGATTTCATGAGTATATTTCAAACATCAG
The DNA here is from genome assembly GCF_016097555.1 of Gigantopelta aegis. Lineage (NCBI taxonomy): Eukaryota > Metazoa > Mollusca > Gastropoda > Neomphalida > Peltospiridae > Gigantopelta > Gigantopelta aegis. The sequence goes on from NC_054703.1 coordinate 1,225,839, forward strand.
CTGATATGTTCCAAATAGTTTCAGAAATTGCACGACCTAGTAACTTCTACATGTATATCTCATTTAAAATAATGATTATTCCTAATGGTAAATATATATTCATAATGTTTAATACACTTTCATACTGATTAATATGTACATTTTGAAATAGTAATTACTGTATATTGAAAACAAAGAATAGAAAACTATTTTTAACGACACCTCAGCACAATTCAATCTATGGCTATTTTATGGTTACTACATCTATAATTATAAACATGAATAAACACTACACACACACACACACACACACACACACATATATATATATATATATATATATATATATATATATGTATATGTATATGTATATGTACATGTACATGTACATGTACATGTACATATACATATACATATACATATACAAAAACAAATACATATACATATACAAAAACAAATACATATACATATACATATACATATACAAAAACAAATACATATACAGATACAGATACAGATATATATATATATATATATATATATATATATATATATATATATATATATATATATATATATATATATATATATATATATATATACTGAATAAAAAAAGAAACTTCCGTGTATTTGTTGTGTTAAAGATTTCATTGTGTAATGAAATTATATAGGTAGTATTAGCCTTGAGCTGTATTATCAGGATTCATGAATTTTATCGATTATTTTTGCACTGTTAATCGTCGACAACGTGAAATTCAATTTGCACGTGCATGCATGGTTCGACATGTCCCGTGTAGTATTCGGTCAATTTGTTTTACTTGTCTTAGTGACATTGTTGTCAAGTGAACGAAAACGCTTCAAATTTTCAAAACAAATTAAATTTTTTTACATTGTAGCATTTTTAGTATGCCAAGAATACCCAATAATTTACGCGAACGGGCGATTGGCATGCTTGATGCTGGCATGTCAACAGAAGACGTTGCAAGGCATGTTGGGAGTTCTAGTCGAGCGATACGAAATCTTCGCGTAAGATTTCGAACGACAGGAAGCACCAACGACTTGCCACGTCGTGGACGACCGCGTGTTACAACGCGTGGTCAAGACCGCTATATCATGAACACGCATTTGCGCAATCGATTCCAAACTGCCACTGCTACTGCTGCTAACACACCTGGGCTTCATAATAACCGAATCAGTGGGCAAACTGTTCGTAATCGTCTGCGGGAGAACGGTTTACATGCATGACGTCCTTACGTCGGATGCATTTTAACGCAACGTCATCGTCTAAATCGTCTTAATTGGGCACATGTACACACTCGTTGATTTTCTTTACAACGTGGTGATGGCAGAGTGCGCGTCTACCGTAGAAGAAATGAACGCTATGCTGACTGTTGTGTTCTTGAACGAGATCGTTTCGGGGGTGGGGGTTGTGTCATGGTCTGGGCAGCCATTGCCCATGGTTATCGTTCACCACTAGTCGTCATTGATGGCAATTTAAATGCTCAACGTTACCGCGATGACATTCTCGCTCATCACGCCATTCCTCTGTTCCATAACAACGCCAACATCTCGATTTTTCAGCATGATAATGCCACCTCTCATACAGCTAGAGACACTGTAAATTTTCTTAGGACAAATAACATTGATTTCATTGATGACTGGCCCACTAAAAGTCCTGATCTCAACCCCATCGAGCATGTCTGAGATAGTCTGGACAGACGATTGCGGCGTCGTCCCAACCCACCCGCTAAAGTCAACGAACTTCGTCAAGCGCTCATTCAGGAATGGAACAATATTCCACAGGCAGAAATCAACACTTTAGTCAATTCTATGCGCCTGCGATGCACTGCAGTGGTCAATTCAAGAGGTGGTCATACCCGTTATTAAGTGGGTTTTTTGTTTTGTTTAACCCCTATCACACTTGGTCAAAATTTCTCCCAGTTTCTGTTAACCTATGGCCATGATTTTTGCAACAAACGATGCATCATGGAACACTCTTTAAACGCATATATAATAATTATTCCCCCGGTTTGTTTTCATCAAGTTATGTTCAAGCAAAGTTAGCGGAAGTTTCTTATTTTGTTCAGTATATTCAGAAAGAGAGATATATAAAGAGAGAGAGAGAGCGAGAGAGAGAGAGAGAGAGAGAGAGAGAGAGAGAGAGAGAGAGAGAGAGAGAGAGAGAGAGAGAGAGAGAGAGAGAGAGAGAGAGGATAAGTAAATCATACACACACATTGTCTATAACTTAACTATATATTTAGAGTTATTTAACATAAATGAATATACATAGGTACTATGGTAAATTGAGGAATACAACAAACTAGAACGGTGATGGAAATCACAATATTGACATATTTAAAGCCACATTGTCAGAATAATTTTACATAATACCAAAAATTGTAAGTAGGTCATTAAGTCCGGTCTCCATCCTAGACAACATCTGTCGACCAATGTAACACATTCAAGTCTGTAGTTGTATTCGTCTTTGACGTTAATAAAATGTGTATTTTATTAGCAAATATGACATTATGGCTTTAAAACTATAAAAATTAAAAAGATGCACTATTTTGGTTTACACGTTGCACAAGATGGGCTATCTAGTCTACAGCTTAAGGCACACTGCTCAGAAGAAAACTGCCACAAAGAAGTCACCGCTGAAAAATACTGTGAAGACTTGGTACTTTTACATTATAGATCTTTACATTATTATTATATTACATTATATATATATATATATATATATATATATATATATATCTTATATTATTAATTATATTACAATTATATTACAGTTATATATTATATTATTATATTATATTATATTATCAGTTACTTATATATTACAATTATATATATATATATATATACAGTAGAATTTCATTGGCTCGAACGCCCAACGGTCGAATCTAACGGTATTCTCGAACCAAGAACAAAGTCCCGATTTTTCTCTCTATTAAACCCTTTTATTTTGGTGCTGATTGGTCGAATACCCCTAGGGTCGAACAGAAGCTTTCTCTCGAACCGATTTATAACTGTAAAATTAAATATATTTAGCTCGAACAGCTAAGTCTGTGCAAAGAAATATATATATATATATATATATAAATTTATGTAGGAATTTTTCATCGACATGGATGCAGCCTAACGGTAGAAAAAACGTCTGAAAGTTATTGAGCTGATCTTTTTGGCACCTAACACAACCAGTCAAACACAGCCCATGGACCAAGGCGTGATAAACAACCTGAAAAGCCCCTACAAAAACAACTTGCTATCATGAAGCAGCTCCATACAGCAGACAGAAACATAAACGTGCTAATTACGGTACTGGATGCAATGTATTTTGATTGCAGGTGACACACAAAACAATAGCCAATTGTTTCCGTCACGCCAAGTTTGTTTCCAGCTCTAATGACGACACGACTGTGAATGGAGTTTTATATATTCTCCATTATATAAATTTGTCAATCGTATTTGTTTATTAACGCTGATAATAATTGTTACAAATATATATCTCATCCAACATTTTGACGGCGACTTCGTTACTCATGAGTCAATCGGATCATCTTGCCCAAGCCGGTTTTATGGAAATATGCGAAGTTGTCCGATTGCTTTTTGTGTTACAGAAGCACCCGATAACGGCCGAATGCATGGTTCGAACTACCCGATGGGTCGAACAGATTTTGATGCACCGACAGTGTTCGAGCCAATGAGATTCTACTGATATATATATATATATATCTTATATATTATATATATATAAATATGCAATTGATACTATACTATATATATATAATATATAATATATTATACTATATATATACTATATATATATATATATATCTATATATTATATTATTTATTATTATTATTATATATATATAATATATATATATATATATATATATATTATCTATATATATATATATATATATATATAATAATATATATATATATCTATATATATATTTATATATTATATATTATATATACTATATATACACATATTACATTATCCATATAATATTTTATACATTTCATTACATTATACCTGGCATTATTATCACGTTATAAACCTATTTAGTGTATTTGTTTATTAATCTGGTTAGTATACTTATTGATGTTAACTGATCATTTGTACACCTGTAACATTTTTTAAATAACATTTAGTGAAAGTACCTGACGTCAAACTACATTTGTGCCAATCATGATGACGTCATATTACCTATGAATGCGATTCTAGAAATTTGATTTACCATATATCGAATTACAATGCTATTTTAGAAGTGAAATAGGATCAAATATCAACCTCATTTGGCAGAGCGTCGACAAATACCAATTAAGATAGATTCGGTTGATATTTTCCATAATAAACACAACTCAAGACGAATCCTCTGTTAATAGTACACCGCATTGTACACATATCATATTGCGTTACGCTATACTATGTTTTTTATTACGTGCACTATATATTGAGATAAATATGATAAAACGTTTTACGTTTAATAACCCAAGACTAGATGACAATATATTTGATGTCAGCTACAAGCAGACACACACACACACACACACACACACACACACACACACACACACACTCGCCCCCCCCCCCCCACACACCCACTCCCCCCCCCCCCCCCTCTCTCTCTCTCTCTCTCTCTCTCTCACTCTTCACACACACACACACAGACACACACACACACACATCATATATATATATTATATGGCTATCACATAAATATATTACATGACCACGACAGAAATATATGTTACATGGGTATCACATACATATATTACATGGCCATCACATACATATATTATATGGCTATCACATATATATTTAAATGGTCACCACATTTATCACAGTATGTTATCTATCATGTTAGATTACATTATATACTATAATTCATTTACTTTCTTTTGAAATCTTTAAAAAAAAAAAAAAAGTTTTTGAAGCTTATTAATATACTGGTATTATTTTATTTTTTTAATTTCATTTATTTTCCTCTTGAGTTATTCTTATTTCTTTTATTTAATTATTTAATATATATAAAATTTTTATTTGTAATTTTAAATGAATTAATAATAATTAATTGGTTTTTCCGGCAGTGTCCTTCTTTGCAGGTACCAAATTAATTGAAATGAAAAATAACTGAAGCGCAATCCATACCAGTGACGTCCATACCTCCACGGTCCTCCTGTCCTCAAACAATGACATCCACTATGCTCTTTTGTAATCTATTCTAAAAATAGAGTCTAATATTTTAATCACACGTAGAACAATCACAACTTTATAATAGGTCATTCAAAGTAACAATCAATATTGTGCCCTGTGTTTCAGAATTATAAAAATAATATAATTATATTAAGAATACTTGTAATGATTATTTTAAGACTGACGAGTTCTGGCACAATTTTTTCTATGCTATGATTTAATAAAAGTTATTTTGTGGGCTTGTTGGTTAAACTAAAAGCTACCCTACTACCCTCCCATGCTTTTACTTGCAGAAAACCCCGAGCATGAACAGGCTTAGGTTTCATACACAAACGAATCAGAATATAACTCCTGTTATCTATCCAAGCGCGACGGAAAAAAGCCAGAAAACAAAACAACAGAATAAATGTGATAAACAGATTTGATAAAAAAAAAAAATAGAGGGCAGATGACGGATCAAATAAAAAATGCAGAACGATAAAGAAGAAAATGGGACGGATGGAAAAATAAGTTTGGAGGTAATAATAATAACAATAATAAAAATTGGTGATAAAAAAGATGATATAAATAAGAAGAGATGATGAGTGGTGGGTGAGATGAAGAATTGTGAGAGAATAATAATAATATGAATAACAAAAAAACCATAAAACAATAAAAATATAATAACAATCAAAAAAAAAACACACACACACAAACAAAAACACACACACCACCACACACAACAACACACACACAACACAACAAAAAAAACAACCAAAATAACCATGGCAATGAACAACTATTTTTTTTGCGGCGCTTGCGGGAAACAGACGCGATGATGATTGGAGGGGAAATTTTAGCCAGGACGATAGTAAAAGAAGT
>NC_054703.1:1232091-1257091 GCF_016097555.1 Gigantopelta aegis
TTTTCACAGGTTGAAACTAGGGTCTGTCCCTTTAACAATGAGCACGCAATTAAAACATATTTCTTATACACCCGTTGCCGTTGGTGAGAACAGTATTCGTTATTTTTTCATAACACATACTTGTTAACACATATACGTGCGATAACATTTTACAGACATACGACTGCTGGTCCTAGGTGAAAACCAGGTCACCAATGCCATACCATCCAATGAAAAAATAAAAAAAATAAATAAAAAATGGTGAATCGATCACTCCGTGACGTACAAATTAACCTGACATCGACTTGTCTGTGACGCACAAGTTAACTATAAGCACAAGAGTCGTAAATCGGTTTTCGTTGGAAAAGACAATTAAATTTATTTTAAAACTGTTTTTGTTTTCTTCAGGATATGTAAGAAATAGAATACAACAGTCGTGTCCGTTAGATACCCCCTTTTTTTTTACAGCTCGTTGTTTAAAAATGTATCCAACTCGCTTTCGCTCGCTAGATACGTTTTAAAACAACTCGTTGTAGGATTAATGGTATCTAACAGACAGTCATGTAGTATTCTCTATATATCAAAAGCATGTTAGTAAACAGATAGATCCTGATATTTTCAGAGACAACTATAGTCCGTCCCATCCTGCTACACATTTTTTTTTTTTTTTACAAACCAATCGACTCAGATATAAATAAGTTGTAATATATTGCATAGTACGAAAAAAAAGGCGTTCCCTGTGGGACGGCTATAGGTACAGGTGTGTAGCTTAATGGTTGATAATAGATACGTTACGTTACAAATTGGGTTAAAAATGTGGGCTGAATTAAGGCAAATATATAATGCATTCTAAAGTGGAGACCGGCCTCGGTGGCGTCGTGGTTAGGCCATCGGTCTACAGGCTGGTAGGTACTGGGTTCGGATCCCAGTCGAGGCATGGGTTTTTTAATCCAGATACCGACTCCAAACCCTGAGTGAGTGCTCCGCAAGGCTCAATGGGTAGGTGTAAACGCCTTGCACCGACCAGTGATCCATAACTGGTTCAGCAAAGGCCATGGTTTGTGCTATCCTGCCTGTGCGAAGCGCAAATAAAAGATCCCTTGCTGCCTGTCGTAAAAGAGTAGCCTATGTGGCGACAGCGGGTTTCCTCTCAAAATCTGTGTGGTCCTTAACCATATGTCTGACGCCATATATCCGTAAATAAAATGTGTTGAGTGCGTCGTTAAATAAAACATTTCTTTCTTTCTTTTTTCTAAAGTGGGTAAAAATGATTAAATGGACATACCCTAGTTTTTAAACACTAAGGCATATTGTTGACTGTTATAGCCTTTTTTTGAAAACCGAAATCATACTTTACTTAGATTTTATAGTTTAGATTATCAATTTCCGTACATTCGAAGTGTTTTTTGGTCATCCTGGTGTTTTTAATATTACAAAATGCATTTCTCATATTTTTAAAAACGCACGTGCGTCTGAGAAGTAACAGTTACGGAGTCGAGTTTTAATCTATTTTCAGAAGGTATTTCACTATTCCAAAGTCACAGACTCATGTTTCATGTTATCCAAATGTGTTACATGTTTGTAGATTAATTAACTTAGTGTTAATTTCCACAGGTTGAAACTAGGGTCTGTCCCTTTAATTTAAATATGTACAGATAAATAATGCACGATAACACATGGGTAGAAAGGGTTAACTAAATTCACGAGGACACGGCTATGGAAATGGCTGACTGATTAAAAAGGTGTAGCTTACGATGATATTTATAAATGGTTAAAAAGCCAAACAGAAAAAAAAAGTAAAGTTTGTTTTATTTAACGACGCCACTAGAGCACATTGATTTTTTTATCTTATCATCGGCTATTGGACGTCAAACATATGGTCATTCTGACACTGTTTTTAGAGGAAACCCGCTGTCGCCACATAGGCTACTCTTTTTTACGACAGGCAGCAAGGGATCTTTTATTTGCGCTTCCCACAGGCAGGATAGCACAAACCATGGCCTTTGGTGAACCAGTTAAGGATCACTGGTCGGTGCAAGTGGTTTATACCTACCCATTGAGCCTTGCGGAGCACTCACTCAGGGTTTGGAGTCGGTATCTCGATTAAAAATCCCATGCCTCGACTGGGATCCGAACCCAGTACCTACCAGCATGTAGACCGATGGCCTAACCACGACGCCACCGAGGCCGGTAAAGCCAAACAGCTAACAAATTAAGCAATTTTAACGTACTGTTTAGCGATTATCGGAAAGCGCAGATACGAATTTCAACTCGATATATAATCGTTATTGTCAGAGGCGGATCAGGTGGGTTGGGGTTGGGGGGAGGGGGCGGCAAGTGCCCGGCCCCCCCTTAATTTTGCGATAGTTATAATTTTATTATATATTAATTTTCTTTTTTTCTTACCATATCCCTCCATACCAACCCCCAAAGTTCCCTTGTCATTGCACCTCATGTCACTGCCCCCCAAATGGATCCGTCACTGATTGTGTATATACACGTCTAACATAATTATCTACATTAAATGCTGAATAAAAAAACATCAAAAGATTTGAGTACTTAAAATAAATTATTACATAACGCTGTTCAGACAAAGCCTGTAACTCTACATAATGTTAAGCCATCGGACATAAAGGCCGGTAGGTACAGGGTTCGCAGCCCGGAACCGGCACCAACCAGAGCGAGTTTTAACGACTCAGTGGATAGGTGTCAGACCACTACACCATCTTCTCTCTCACTAACCACTAACAACTAACCCCCTGTCCTGGACAGACAGCCCAGATAGCTGAGGTATGTACCCAGGACAGCGTGCTTGAACCTTAATTGGATATAAGCACAAGTCGTTAAAACTCGGTCTGGGTGGGAGCCGGTACCGGGCTGCGAACGCTGTACCTACCAGCTTTATGTCCGATGGTTTAAACACTACACCACCGAGGCCGGTCACACACACACACACCCCACACACAAGCGCGCGTACACACACACACACACACACACACACACACACACACACATAAATCTATAAATCTATATATGTATTAAATAATAATAATAATAATAATAAAATAATATTATATAAAAATAAATATAAACAACTTACGAATGCACTTGGGTACAGCTGGGTAGTCCCATGTTCCATCCGCCTGACACGTGGTCTGGTTGACGCCGTAGAGGGTGCGAGCGCCGTAACACGAGATGCCGACGACGGCGCCCACAGACTTGTTGAAGGTGGTGAGTTGTATTTCGTTGATGGTGGTAGCGGTGATGACGTTCACAGGGGCCGATTCGCTCGTCATGTTCGGACATGCTAGAACAACAGAAGATATGTATTAGAATTATACCCTTGTCATTCTGTACCAACCTCGGTGGCGTCGTGGCAGGCCATCGGTCTACAGGCTGGTAGGTACTGGGTTCGGATCCCAGTCGAGGCATGGGATTTTTAATCCAGATACCGACTCCAAACCCTGAGTGAGTGCTCCGCAAGGCTCAATGGATAGGTGTAAACCACTTGCACCGACCAGTGATCCATAACTGGTTCAACAAAGGCCATGGTTTGTGCTATCCTGCCTGTGGGAAGCGCAAATAAAAGATCCCTTGCTGCCTGTCGTAAAAAGAGTAGCCTATGTGGCGACAGCGGGTTTCCTCTGAAAAACAGTGTCAGAATAGCCATATGTTTGACGTCCAATAGCCGATGATAAGATACAAAATCAATGTGCTCTAGTGGCGTCGTTAAATAAAACAAACTTTACTTTTTTTTTTGTCATTATGTAGGAGGTGATGCTACTGAAGGAAGAAGAAAGGAAGGAAGAAATGTTTTATTTAACGACGCACTCAACACATTTTATTTACAAGAACTAGCCCAATAGGAAGCGAAAATAACGTATGTGAAGTTCAGTATATATACAGAACAAAATGAATTAAGTACACGTTTGCAGGGCTCGAAATAGCGGCATGTGTTACGCAAAAGACATTCCATTGTTTATACCTGGCAGATGAAATAGAAGGAAGAAAATGTTTTATTTAACGACGCACTCAACACATTTTATTTACGGTTATATGGCGTCGGACATATGGTTAAGGACCACACAGATATTGAGAGAGTACACCCGCTGTCGCCACTACATGGGCTACTCTTTTTCGATTAGCGGCAAGGGATCTTTTATATGCACCATCTCATAGACAGGATAGCACATACCACAGCCTTTGATATACCCGTCGTGGTGCACTGGCTGGAGCGAGAAATAGCTCAATGGGCCCACTGACGTGGATCGATCCCAAACCGACCGCGCATCAAGCGAGCACTTTACGACTGGACTACGTCTCGCCCCGTGAATTAGAAATCCACCTGTAAAAACTAATTCACGGGGCGAAACGTACAGTGTAGCCCAGAGCATGTTGAAACATTACGCACGCATGTGAAAACTACTGCAGAATCGCCAGCCATTTTGTTAAGAGTATGTACGATTATGTCATCTGTTATTTAGCTTATTAATGATTCAATCTGTTATGGGCTGGACATAGTTTAATAGTACAGCGCTCGCCTGGTGCGCTATCGATCTAGGATCGATTCCCGTCGGTGGGCCCATTGGGGTATGTTCTCACCAACGGGTGCGTAAGAACATTGTTTATGCATACACGCCTATCATGAAACATCATGTTGTGTGCTATAGTGGCATCCCTCACAATAGTAACTTAAGACAAGATATAATATCACACCTATTCTGGTCTAGATGTTGAATTTCAATCAAGCAAGTTGTACAGCCATAATATTAAAGGGACATTCCTGAGTTTGCTGCAATTTTAAAGATTGTATTGACTTTTTGCGACTGTAATTACATATCAAATATATTTTTTCTGCATAAAATATTAGTGGCAGTATATTAAATGTGTTTCTGATCGTTCTAATATTTGTACTAGGTTAAATTTCACTTTATTTCCTAAAATATATGTTTTTGTACGTACGAAATTGTTTGAAGACAAAATCCAGTTTGGGCTTCTTACAAATTTGAAGACGACCATAAACACATTGAATATACAGACACTGATATTCTAAACAAGAAAACGTATTTAATATGTAAGTTTAATCGTAGAAATATTTTATTAGTCGGAAACATCTTATAATGCAGCAAACTCAGGAATGTGCCTTTAATATGTAAGTTTAATCGTAGAAATATTTTATTAGTCGGAAACATCTTATAATGCAGCAAACTCAGGAATGTGCCTTTAAGGCAAGATATAATATCACACCTATTCTGTTCTGGGTGTTGAATTTCAATCAAACAAGTTGTACAGCCATAAAATTAAAATCAACAAATTTCCAACACGCCGCGGGGTCACAGAATGTAGGACCGTCGTTATGGTTGAAGGCAAATAAATAGGAGTATGACGTATACGTTATCACTTCATCAGTATAACACACATTTATAAGATGAGGTTGCATGTACACTGTATATTCCTTATCAATTCATAGTTATCGCATAAGGGGAGGATCGTACCTAACTGGTACAACGCTCTAGTGGAGAGGGCACAGCATCTCATAGCTTTATTTTTTATTTATATAGAAGACAAAAAAAGTACATTTCTGTCTTCTAGTGTAGGGGGATGAGGGGAGGGGGCGGAGAGGAACATTCTACCCTAGCCCCCAGACTACAGATTTTCGAAACTATCTTAGCGCAACGATATCGTAAAAGCGTTGTAAGCTATGACGTCACAACGTCGGTTGCCATACCCCCTACGATGGTTTTACGATATCGTAGCGCTAAGATGGCTTCGAAAATCTGTGCCCTGGCCTAGTGCTTATAAAACTTGTAGAATCTAGACTCGAAACTCTAATAGAGTCTGAGACAGTAATGCCATGACAACGCCATACAAATTGTATGCGTGTGACGTCATTAAAGATTGAGTCTGGACTCAAGCTTTATAATATTGTAGCGGCCGAGACCCCAAAAATTAGATTCACCCCAACCGGAGGTATAACAAGCTGAAATTGGTCTCATTTGAACCGTCTGGGTGTCTAGTTTTTGCTGAAATGCTGCACAACATACTAAATTAACCCCTCATGTGCTGTAATGTGTGAACAAAAAGTGTTCAAATATTTGGTTGTTTGACGTAGTAAGTACTGTTAACTTGTAGAATTGATTAATATTTTAGAGTATTTCTTTGAACTGGATATGCTGCAAGATATTTATAGGAATTTGATTCTGGTAATAAGGTTTAGCCCCCCCCCAAAAAAAAAAACCAAAAAAAAAACCCCACAACAAAAACCCACCTCCCCAACAAAACAAAAAACCTCAAAACACCCCCCAAAAAAACCAAACCCAAAACCAGCCCCCAAATGTGGCAATTTTGGACATTTTCTTTAAAATAAATAACATATTTTCTCACTGTAACTGCATTTTATGTTATATTAGCATCAAACTTGATGTAATTGATCAGTCAGTGTTCCTTGTCATTACAAAATTCTGTTAAATCAAGATATATAAAGTGCACATGGTAACCCCTTTTGTGCTGTATCAACAGAAAAATATGTAATTTCCCCCAAAATTGTCTGTTTAATGCAATAAACACTGTCAACTTCTAGTTTCGATGATTATGTCAGAATATGTATTTATATATAACAGTTTTCAAGATATGTATGGGGGGGGGGGGGGGATTCAGGCGCGGATGCAGGATTTCCGAGGGGTGAAAATAAATGCTTATATAATGTATGTTCGCAATGGTGTGTGTTGTTAGTGCCAACGAGAACCCGTTCTATTGGCAATCTTCGTTTGAAGTTGGGCAATTTAACATGGGTTTCAATGGCAGATGGCATCTGTGTAGTGAGACCTTAGGGGTGAATGACTACTAAATGGGCACGCGCCCAGGTTCCTACGACACTGTCCATTCTTGAACTCTTAGCACTAAGATACGACGATGACGTGAGAATGTGCGTGAACGTGGTGCAGCCGCGACTATTTTGATCTATTAATAGGCAACAAACACTGGTGAATTACTCCCCACCCAAGACACCGACCCCCACTCCGCGTATAAATTGTTTTGCTTTGACATATTTTCGACAGAGGTGTTTCTCCCCAAGCAACCCCCAAGGTCATGCCAAGAGAAATGTTCTTGTGAGAAAGTCTACTGTGTTTTCCCATGCGGAGTCTTTATGTGTGTGTTTGTATGTATGTCTCATTTATTGCACACTGTGTATGTATGTCATTACTGTATCTCGCTCCAGGGCTCCGTTCAGTACAGATGTCTTGTCGCGAACGCTTGCTAACGAGTTGACATAATAATTACTTCATAATTAAATAAGAAATCTGTGTTTAACAACAACTCAACACTTTTTAAACTACGGCTATTGTGGTCTATTGAATAGGAGACAGAGAGAGAGAGAGAGAGAGAGAGAGAGAGAGAGAGAGAAGAGAGAGAGAGAGAGAGAGAGAGAGAGAGAGAGAGAGAGAGAGTAAGAGAGAAGAATGAGAGAGAGAGAGAGAGAGAGCAGAGAGAGAGAGAGATCCGTAAGAGAGAAGAATGAGAGAGAGATAGAAGTAAGAGAAGAATGAGAGAGAGAGAGAAGAATGAGAGAGAGAGAGAGAGAAGTAAGAGAGAAGAACGAGAGAGCGAGAGAGAGAGAGATAGAGAAGTAAGAGAAGAATGAGAGAGAGAGAGAGAGAGAGAGAGAGAGAGAGAGAGAGAGAGAGAGAGAGAGGAGAAAGAGAGAGAGAGAGAGAGAGAGAGAGAGAGAGAGAGAGAGAGAGAGAGAGAGAGAGAGAGAGAGAGAGAGAGAGAGAGAGAGAAACAGATAGCGAGAGAGTCAAAGGGGAGACGGAGATAAACAGGTATACAGAGCCACACAAAGAGAAACCCGCTGCTGCCACACAGAGTACTTAATAGGTTAGGCAGCGAAGAATTTGTTACATAAACGCTACCACTGATACGACCATCTAGGTCACTAATTGAATCTTTGTTGGGGTTGGAGTGGGGGGGGGGGGGGGGGGGTCAGGACAGCACGAGGGAATCAGGACAATGCGGGCAATCGAACCTGTCACCCGTTGCACCTGCAAAGGATATACCTCTGAGTTACATCCCGTCCACCGGTACTAAGATGCGAACCCAGAAACTACCAGCTTTAAGCAGCCGATGGCTTAACCATACAACACGGTGTGTGGCCAGTGAGTTTCTACCTCCCGTCCACCGGTACTTAGAAGGAAGGAAGGAAGGAAGGAAGGAAGGAAGGAAATGTATTATTTAACGACGCACTCAACACATTTTATTTATGGTTATATGGCGTCGGACATATGGTTAAGGACCACACAAATATTGAGAGAGGAAGAGAGGAAACCCGCTGTCGCCACTTCATGGGCTACTCTTTTCGAATAGCAGCAAGGGATCTTTTATATGCACCATCCCACAGACAAGGTAATACATACCACGGCCTTTGATATACCAGTCATGGTGCACTGGCTGGAGCGAGAAATCCGGTACTTGGATTCAAACTCAAAGCCTACAGGCCTTGACCAGCCAATACGGCTCGGTGTGTGGCCAGCGAGTTTGCGAGACGACCGCTTGTTATGGGATGTGTTGTAGTTAGCAACTCAGTTTTCAGTACAGGATCAAGTTCAACCGAAGTGACAAACGGAAGGAAACCCACTCTGACATTCGCCTGACGTATTGGAGGGATTAACAAAAGAAGACTCGGTTAACGCCGTCTCGGTTCGGGCTAACCGCCCTCTTTGGTGTCGTGGTTAAGCCATCGGGTTTAAGGCTGGTAGGTACAGGGTTCGCAGCCAGGTACCGGCTCCCACCCAGAGCGAGTTTTAACTACTCAATAGGGAGGTGTAAGACCACTACATCGACTTCTCTCTCACTAACCACTAATCATCTGTCCTGGACAGACCGACAGACAGCCCAGATAGTTGAGTTGTCTGCCCAGGACAGCGTGCTTGAACCTTAATTGGCTATAAGCACGAAAATAAGTTGAAATGAAATAAAATGAAATGGTTCGGGCTTCTTCGGCAGTTTCCAGCTTTTTCCGACAAGTTTTGAAATGAGATCTATCGTAACAGACATTCCGACAATTTTTCTTTTGAATGTGTTCTTTTGTAAATTCCTCCCGGCAGTGGAGGAATTTACAAAAGAACACATTCTCTCTCTCTCTCTCTCTCTCTCTCTCTCTCTCTCTCTCTCTCTCTCTCTCTCTCTCTCTCTCTCTCTCTCTCTCTCTCTGTTACCCGTTTGACAAAATTAATTACTCCTATCATGTAATGTATCATTTTCTTAACTTTAACCCTAAACTTAACCCATTTTCTTTCTGGGAAAGCCCCCCCCCCCCCCCCCCCCATACCCACTGTTGCATTCATTTCCATCGTGCCCTACCCAAACATTATTGTGTAAAAAAATGTCGTAACAGACATTCCGTCGTTCTGTTCGCGTATCGGTTATATAAATTAAACTTTACGTGATCTGTCAATCAATTTCTCGTTATGTTATAAAATTATAAGACTGGTTTTTTTTAGACACTTGATGTGCATCACATCAGTAGATTCGCATTTTACATATGCACAGATAATTCCTTATTTAAGCATCATCATCATTGTCGTTTCGTTGTCGTCGTCATCATCACATCCACTATCATCATCATCGTTATGATCAGCAACATCATCATCTACTTTCATCATCATCATCATTCCATCAAGATAAACGTCGAGCGCTGGACTTTTATTTCGATGAACTACTACTACATCATTATCATCATCATCATCATCATCATCATATTCTTCTTCTTCGTTCATCGTTAGCACTCTACTCCAGTGATTTACGAAATATGATATGTCGCCTCATGTGCTTGACAGATTTCAAAAGACGTTCCACATTCTAAACGACCACAAACACAACAAATTGTATCTTCTAACCTGGCACGTGTGTCTCCTTGAAAAATAGGCTCCCGGCAGTGGAGGAATTTACAAAAGAACACATTCAAAAGAAAAATGTCTGCCCGTCATCACATTCACCGAACTCAGTGATGCAGTAAGTATAAGTAATGGTGGGTAGTTCCTAAGCCAACTTTTGTCTCTCTCTCTCTCTCTCTCTCCCCCTCACTCCCACAGTTTCTGTCTGTCTCTCTCCCTATCTCTCTCAATCTCTCTACCTCTCAATGTCTTTCTCTCTTACCCCAACTCTATCTGTGTCTCTCTCTCCGTCACCTCTCAATCTCTATATCTATCTATCTATATATCTGTCTGTTTGTCTGTCTGTATCTGTCTGTCTGTGTGTTTTTGTGTGTGTGTGTGTGTGTGTGAGAGAGAGAGAGAGAGAGAGAGAGAGAGAGAGAGAGAGAGAGAGAGAGAGAGAGAGAGAGAGAGAGAGAGAGAGAGAGAGAGAGAGAGAGAGAGAGATAAAACACACTTTTATCTTGAAGCTATCTATACGACTTTATCAAAAAACTATTAACCCTGCTTATATCTTAGGCGAACATCTCACGACACTGGGCGACATTTCACAACTTCGTTAGGCCTTTATTGCCATATCGGTGTTTCACACTGATTTTATTGCATTGCCTAACAGATCCGTACATACATTTCCGACCACTGCCATGGCAACTGAACCGTAAATCACGTGAAATAAAATGAAAAGAAATTATTTGTTTTCAGACAATGAAACGCATTTCATCAGGTATAAATATCCACCTAGCCAGTGAATAGAGTTCAAATTGTACAACGCCCTGCCGAATTAATGGAATGAACAAGACTTTAAAACCTGTCGTTAACTATATAATGGAGAGAGTACGTAAACACATGCATAGCCACACCTATATGAAAGATATAGCGAGAAAGAGAGGGAGGGGTTGTAAGGAAACAAGAAAATGAGTGAGTGGGAAGAAGTTTTGTTTTGTTTAACGACACCACTGGAGCACATTGATTATTAATCATTGGCTATTGGATATCAAACATTTGACATATAGTTTTAGAGAGGAAACCCGCTACATTTTTCCATTAGTAGCAAAGGATCTTTTATATGCACCATCCCACAGACAGGACAGCACATACCACGGATTCTGATATACCAGTCATGGTGTAATGGCTGGAACGAGAAATAGCCCAATGGGCTCAATTACGGGTACCAGTGAGTGGGAGTAAAACAGACAGTTAAAGTTTGTTTTGTTTAATGACACCACTAGAGTACATTGATTAATTAATCATCGGCTATTGGATGTCAAACATTTGGTAAATCTAGGGGCTTTATTCACAAAGCTCCCTTAGGCTCTGCTAGATAACAAAGCATCCTCTTAGCAAGTCTTTTTGCATTGCACTGCGATATCGCAAAGCTACGAGAGTTTAGGCCCCCGACACAAGAGGTCATAAGAGGAAACCCACTACATTTTTGCTAATACAGTAAGGAATCTTTTATATGTACTTTCCCACAGACAGGAAAGCACATGCCACGGCCTTTGACCAGTTGTGGTCAAAGGTTGGAACAGGTTGGAACGCGAAAAACCCCAATCAGTTGAATGAAAGAAAAACAGAAACAGAAGGAAAGAAAGGAAGAAAGAAAAAAAGAAGGAAAGAAAGAATACGAGAGAAAGGGAATGGGATTGAAAACGATATAATGAAAGAGAAACGGAGAGGGACAGATAGGGATAGAGAGGGACAGATAGGGATAGAGAGAAACGGAAACAGAATAAAAAAAGAAATGTAAGAGAGAAATATAGAGTGATAAAGACACAAAGACAGACGAAGAAGGAATCTGCCATAATATATTATCCCTGTTATCCTCATAACAGATGACGTGACAGGTTTAATGACGCCACATCAGAGAGGTCGTGCATGCTCTTATATATCGACTCACTGGGGGTCCTTTGCACACAGAATACCTTTTGTTTGTTGTGTTTAGTTCACAAGAAACCTGTATGGTTTCACACACAAAAGCTTCCACAGCCTGTTTCACGATGTATTCATCCAACGTACAAAAATAAGTCCGGCTGTACCGTTTTGAAAAGCGGATTAATCACGACTCTGGGCTGTGTTTGCTGCTACAACCGCATCGGTGGCATCGTGGTTAAGTCATCGGACATAGGGGCGGGACGTAGCCCAGTGGTACAGCGCCCGCTCGATGCGCAGTCGGTGTGGTATCGATCCCCGTCGGTGGGCCCATTGGGCTATTTCTCGTTCCAGCCAGTGCACCACGACTGGTATATCACAGACCGTGGTATGTGCTACCCTATCTGTGGGATGGTGCATATAAAAAGAATCCTTGCTGCTTATCGAAAAGAGTAGTCCACGAAGTGGCGACAGCTGGTTTCCTCTCTCAATATCTGTGTGGTCCTTAACCATATGTCTGACGCTATATAACCGTAAATAAAATGTGTTGAGTGCGTCGTTAAATAAAATATTTCCTTCCTTCCATCGTACATACGGCTGGTAGGTACATAGTCTGTAGATGGTGCATATAAAAGATTCCTTGCTACTGATCGAAATACCGTCCTCGATGGCGTCGTGGTTAAGCCATCGGCCAAAAGGCTGGTAGGTACAGGGTTCACATCCCGGTACCGGCTCCCACCCAGAGCGAGTTTGAACGACTCAGTGGGTAGGTGTAAGATCACTACACCCTCTTCTCTCTCACTAACCACTAACAACTAAGCCACTGTCCTGGACAGATAGCCTAGATAGCTGAGGTGTGTGCCCAGGACAGCGTGCTTGAACCTCAATTGGAAAATAAGTTAAAATGAAATAAAATGCTGTTATATTAAAGTTTTGTTTTTGTTTAACGACACCACTAGAGCACATTGATTTATTAGTTTCAAAATTGTGGTACTTTTGACAAAGTCTTAGAGAGGAAACCCTCTACATTGTTCTATTCAAGGGATCGTTTATATGCACCATCCCACAAACAGGATAGCACATACCCCACGGCCTTTGATATACCAGTCATGGCTAGAACGAGAAATAGCCCAATGGGCTCAAACCAAAATAATTGAAACAGGCGAATTTACTTGTGCAACCACCTGTATAAGGCGGCCAACCGTCTACAAAGGCCATTCCGAGGTCCCCCTAATGCTTTTTTTTTTTACCAGCTATTTTAGTTGACAAAAAAGAAGAAGTAAAGTTTGTTTTATTTAACGACGCCACTAGAGACCCATTGATTTTTTATCTTATCATCGGCTATTGGACGTCAGACATATGGTCATTCTGACACTTTTTTTTTAGAGGAAACCCACTGTCGCCACATAGGCTACTCTTTTACGACAGGCAGCAAGGGATCTTTTATTTGCGCTTCCCACAGGCAGGATAGCACAAACCATGACCTTTGTTGAACCAGTTATGGGCCACTGGTCGGTGCAAGTGGTTTACACCTACCCATTGAGCCTTGCGGAGCACTCACTCAGGGCTTGGAGTCGGTATTTGGATTAAAAATCCTATACCTCGACTGGGATCCGAACCCAGTACCTACCAGCCTGTGGACCGATGGCCTAACCACGACGCCACCGAGGCCGATAGCTGACAAACTGGCGGCTATCAGCAGAGTAATGCATACACAGTGAAACTCCTCTAAACCGGACACCCTCGGAACCAAGTAAAACATCCGGTTATGAAAGGTGTCCGGTGTAGAGAGGTTCTCTTCTGCATAAATATTTAAAAAGGGACCATGAAAAATATCCGGTTTTGAAGGAATTCCGGTTTACAGAGGGTCCGGCTTTGAGAGGTTTCACTTGTATATTATATATTATGATATGTTTTCATTTGTCCGATCCTATGTTTATTACATCAGTTGTTTGTTGACTTACGGAAAGCCCCATCGGCGCTAAACGGCCAATTTGTTTCTTTATGGATATCAATCGGAATTTATGAGTAATCTGGCCAAATCAAAAAAAAAGGAAGTAGGTGAAAAGTTTTTTTTCATGTTCCGCTTTACTGGTCATCGTATATATTTCAGTAATAACAGGATAACATATTATTTTTTCATCTAACAGCTACACAAAAAAAGAACAAACAAAAACCTCAAGAACCCACCAATCCCTCAAAAACAAACAAAAACCAACACACACTCATCCCAACCACCAGAAAAAAAAAAAAAAAATCATCCCACCAAAAACAACAACAAAAACCAACCCAATAAGAAACAAAGAAACAAAAAACATCACCTTACTGAAGGTGTAAAATAAGTTTCATGCTTCCATCAATGCATAGAGATTCAAAGTGGAAATGGATTTAAAGTAAATTGTGTGCATTACTTAGCTTTCCGAAAGAAACTTTTTTTCCCCTTGTATGACGTACAAAATTCCTTCTCCTCCAGCTTTTGATGTATACACATCACAACTTCTGAAATACTTTAGGACATTCGCAATGTATGACGATTTGAAGCAACGCCATATTTTTCTGACACAAAAGTCGATTCCAGAAGGCTTTTAAACGTTTTAGGGTCTATATGGTGCATCAAGCAAGGAGCTGCCTTTCGATGAACTACGTCAAACCAACCAATCAATTTTGATGAACCATTTTAAATTGTGCGTAAAAATTATCTTTAAGAAAAATTACGCAACATTTTCTATTTGGCTTTAATCTTACGAAACATTTGCAAATTCAATAGAACCAAAACAAACCCTCACCCGCTACCGACCCTTTCGGGCTGCTTGTGCTCCCTTGTAAATATCAGCGTGTGTGACCTCCTCTCTCACCAATCCCAAACCTTTTTTTCCTGTCCTAGACGGAGGAGAGGACGTAAGTGGATACCTGTGCTCATGACAGGCGTTTCCTATAACAGCTTGTTCTGAATGTGCACGTTAAAACCTATGACCTGACCTATATGGTGCATCACTCACTAAGTGACGGCTGATGCTATAAACTATTTTGTTACTTTTTAAAAAAAATCTTTCTTGTTAAACAAATATTGTACATATTGTTCATGAATCATAGTTTAGATTTTTAAAAAAAAAATGGGGCGGGACGTAGCCCAGTGGTAAAGCGCTAGCTGATGCGCGGTCTGTTTGGGATCGAACCCTGTCGGTGGGCCCATTGGGCTATTTTTCGTTCCAGCCAGTGCACAACGACTGGTATATCAATAATAAATCAACGGGCTCTAGTGGTGTCGTTAAACAAAACATACTAACGTTTTTTTTAGAAAAAAAACCCTGGACGCGGGTGTGCTCATACCGGATTCCACTAGTGCGAAAGGATATGCTCACCTTTCGCGACCACCTGACGTCATCACTGTTTTAAAAGTGATTGGAGTGAACATGCCATCTCAACTATAGAAGGAAGGAAAGGAATGTTTTATTTAACGACGGTTATATGACGTCAGACATATGGTTAAGGACCACGCAGATATTGAGAGAGGAAACCCGCTGTCACCACTTCATGGGTTACTCTTTTCGATTAGCAGCAATGGATCTTTTATATGCACCATCCCACAAACAAGATAGCACATACCACGGCCTTTGTTACAGCAATTGTGGAGTACGGGCTGGAACGAGAAATAGCCCAATGAGCCCACCGACGGGAATTGATCCTAGATCGATCGCGAATTAGGCGAGCGCTCAACTATAGAAATGCCAATTGAACTCCGTCTGGTGCAGGTATAGGGTATGTCAAACCCCATCTCGGAATGGCAGTCCTCTTACAATAATAAGTACTATGCCTCGTCATGGGTGGTAATATTCAGCTGATTTTGTGGGGTACTTGCCGGATGTTTTGTGACTGGTTTATTATGCTATTCTCGCATATAGGAGAGTCTTCCGGCAAGGACGGATAACTCATGTAACTTTGGAAAGACCCCATAGACGAAGCACTGACTGTGATTCGTGGCAGCTGTCACGACCTTGTGAAAACATCCTTTGAACATCATTGTGCAGAGATATGATTTTAAATGCATTAATGGTTTTGTTTCTAGATGTCTTTGATCTGTGTATCGTTAAAGATAATTTAAAAATAAAAACTGGTTACTCTTCCCTTCGACGCTGTATTGTGCAGAGATGCTACTTTGAATATCGACGCTCACATTCATTCTACCAAGGTAAAGTTTGTTATCTGATAGCAAAGTGTTCATAAAGACCTTTAAAGTCAATCAATAACATGCACATGGTCCTTATATCGAATTCCACCAGTAAAGGCCTCGCCCAGACACTTTAGAATACTAGTTAATAACACAGACGGTGGTAACGATTTGTCCCTTTATTTAAGATCACAGATGGCAGAAATGATTTCTCCCTGCTGTCATATCACAGATGGCAGCAATGATTTCTCTCTTGTGTCAGATAACAGATGGCCACAGCGATTTATTCCTTTCTTACAGATCACATATGACAGCAATGATTTCTCCCTTCTCTCAAATCAAAGAAATCAGCAATTATTTCTCTCTTTTTTTTTTGGTAATTTAATTCCATTAGTAAAGATTTGTCAAGATGTTTTTAAATTCGGTGAAAACATGCCAAACATTTCATTTCAATTCACGTGCGTGCTTATTTACAAATATATCGAATATATGTTCATCTGTAAGCGATGACTAGGGTTTCTACCAAAGGGTACGAAGGGTACAATTTCGTACCCGAAAATCTAGGAAATTAATATATATATATATATATTAGGAAGATCATAGTAAGAGAACAGTTGGTTAAAATTTGTCAAAGTACATGTCTATGTTTTATTTAACGATGCACTCAACACATTTTATTTACGGTTATATGGCGTCAGACATATGGTTACGGACCACACAGATATTGAAAGAGGAAACCCGCTGTCGCCACTTCATGGGCTACTCTTTTCGATTAGCAGCAAGTGATCTTTTATATGCACCATCTCACAGACAGGATAGCACAGGATAGCACATACCACGGCCTTTGATATACCAGTCGTGGTGCACTGGCTTGAACGAGAAATAGCCCAATGGGCCCACCGACAGGGAGCGAGCGCTTTACCACTGGGCTACGTCCTGCCCCTTTGTAATCAATAGATGCGATATTGTAGCTTTAATATGCTTAGAAAAAAGAATTAAAAATGATCCAGAATATATGTAGTTTATCGTGTTTAAGTACCAATAATATAATACGTAAATTGTGTTTACTATTCGACTCGCACTATTAAAGGGACATTCCTGAGTTTGCTGCATTGTAAGATGTTTCCGACTAATAAAATATTTCAACGATTGAACTTACATATTAAATATATTTTCTTGTTTAGAATATCAGTGTCTGTATATTCAATGTGTTTATCGTCGTTTTAATATTTGTAAGAAGCCCAAACCGGATTTTGTCTTCAAATAATTTCGTACGTACGAAAAAATACATTTTAGGAAATACAATGAAATTTAAGCTAGTACAAATATTAGAACGGTCAGAAACACGTTTAATATACAGCCACTAATATATTATGCAGAAAAATATATTTGATATGTAATTACAATCGTCAAAAAGTCTCCGTTAGTCAATAACATCTTAAAAATTGCAGAAAACTCAGGAATGCCCCTTTAATATACTGAGATACAAATTTTGTTTACTACATTGTATTATAAAAGTAAGAGAGCTACATCCAATGACATGACATTTTGCACTGAAAACCGCAATTAAAGGGACAGTCCCTAGTTTTTAAAAACTACAACATTTGCACTGTTAAAGCCGTTTATGATCACTCAAATCAAACATTACTTATATTTTATTCTTTAGATTATCCATTTCCGTAGAACAGAAGTATTTCTGGTCATCCTGGGTTTTTTAATACCAAACAAATGCATTTTTTTCATATTTTTAAAAACGCACGTGTGTCTGAGAAGTAGTGGTTTATTGATTCGAGTTCTAGTCTATTTTTAAGGATATTTTCCGGTTTTAACATCACAGACTCTTCTTTCACCCTGTTGTAACTTTATCCAAATGTGTTACAGGTTTGTAGATTAACTAAACTTAGTGTCCATTTTATACATGTTAAAACTAGGATCTGCGCCTTTAATATGTTTCTTGTATTGTGTGTACTGACCTCGGTGACGTCATGGCAGGCCATCGGTCTACAGGCTGGTAGGTACTGGGTTCGGATCCCAGTCGAGGCATGGGATTTTTAATCCAGATACCGACTCCAAACCCTGAGTGAGTGCTCCGCAAGGCTCAATGGGTAGGTGTAAAACCACTTGCATCGACCAGTGATCCATAACTGGTTCAACAAAGGCCATGGTTTGTGCTATCCTGCTTGTGGGAAGCGCAAATAAGAGATCCCTTGCTGCCTGTCGTAAAAGAGTAGCCTATGTGGCGACAGCGGGTTTCCTCTAAAAACAGTGTCAGAATGACCATATGTTTGACGTCCAATAGCCGATGATAAAATAAACAATCAATGTGCTCTAGTGGCGTCGTTAAATAAAACAAACTTTACTTTGTATTGTGTGTTTACTTTTTCATTGGAGCCCGTTTCACCTCTATTTTGTATTGCATTTTGTATACAGATGAGCTGTAAAGCTCATTGTCAATAAAGATCGATACAAATGCAAAATCAGTGAAAACGCGGTAGACTAGAACTGGCAATGATGGGGTGGAATGTTGATGGTGAAATTAAAGGGACATTCCTGAGTTTGTAGCAATTTTAAAGATGTTATCGACAAACAGAGACTTTTTAACGATTGTAATTATATATAAAATATATTTTTCTGCATAAAATATTAGTGGCTGTATATTAAACGTGTTTCTGATTGTTCTACTATTTGTATTAGGTTAAATTTCATTTTATTTCCTAAAATATTGTTTTTTCGTACGTACGAAATTATTTGAAGACAAAATCCAGTTTGGGCTTCTTATAAATATTAAGACGGCCAGAAACACATTGCATATACAGACACTGATATTCTTAACAAGAAAATATATTTAATATGTAAGTTTAATCGTAGAAATATTTTATTAGTCGGAAACATCTTACAATGCAGCAAAGTCAGGAATGCCTCTTTAACCTCAGTCTACTCGTGCAATCTGTAATGTTGATGATGAAATTCATGATCAGTAATGTTCATACATAAAATGTTTAAACTGTAATGTTTTAGTTTTGACAATAGGTGGCGCTGATCATTCCACTCTTGGAGGTAAAAACTTCACTGGCAACAACCTAGGTCTACCCCGCTGTACAATTTATTTTCTACGCACGCACCTGGAATCTTCCATATCCATATTCAACACCGTATCTCAGTAAATGACTGAATACAAAAGAAGTTATGATAAGAGTCATAATGGTATGCAGCGATAAAAATAAGCAAACATTTTCATTTGTCCGCGGGACAAGTACAAAAAAAAAAAATCTACTTGTCCAACAATATTTTCACTTGTCCAAATAAATGATTTATTTTATTCAAGTAAAAGGACAGTATTTTAAAAATGACACTGAATGGAAAATTTTTACTTATCCATTGGACAACCGTTGAGGTACATTTTGCTTGTCCGAGCAGATTTTCACTTGTCAGGACAAACGGACAAGTGCTTATTTCGAACACTGGTATGCAGTCATGAATCACAATCAGGTGGATGAGCGTACGGGCTCTCATTTTGTAAGGTGGGGAGGGGAAGGGGCAGGCTGGTTTTTACCCGAATTAAAAGAAAATGCCCGAATGTGGATAACAGCATTACTGCCAAACAGCTATATAGGGTTATAAACGAATCACAAATGCATTTGTTTTGGATTACAACTAATTTTGAGGGTAGAATGATGAAAATACATGGTAAAAAAGATCTCAGGTTAACACATGTTACCCGAATAACTCTGTAATTTTTTGCTCAAATTTGAGGTTTTGCTCTAGCACAAGGGGGCAGTTGCCCCTCCCCCTACTCCCCCGTCTCGCATGTTTTATGATCAAATGCATTGTCTACAGAGAGGAGTTTATTTTATTTTTCGTTAAAGGAACGTCTGAATGCTAACACGGATGTACATAGTATAGAATAATCATTTAAAGGGACATTCCCGAGTTTGCTGCAATTTTTACGATGTTATGGACAAACAGGGACTTTTTAACGATTGTAATTACATATCAACTATATTTGTAATAATAATATATTAATGGCTGTTTAGTAAACGTGTTTCTGATCGTTCTAATGTATTTACTAGGTTAAATTTCATTTTATTTCCTAAACTATATTTTTTCGTACGTACGAAATTATTTGAAGAGAAAATCCAGTTTGGGCTTCTTACAAATATTAAGACGACCAGAAACACATTGAATATACAGACATTGATATTCTAAACAAGAAAATATATTTAATATGTGAGCTTAATCGTAGAAATATTTTATTAGTCGGAAACATCTTACAATGTAGCAAACTCAGGAATGTCCCTTTAATCAAGAAACAGAGAGTATTTTATAGAAATATTGCTCAGTTTATTTTACGGGCAAAATACCCTTATAACGAAGTCACTCTCTTTTCATCGCCCCCACAAAGAGAAATAGATTTTCCATATTAATATTGATTTTAAACAACACATATACAGAATCGATACTCACTCTTACTCATGGTGGCGATATGTAGTTTGCCGTCTGCTATTCTGTAATCTACTTTCCTGTCGTCTGCTACAACACGCACAATGTCACTTCACGTCTGCTCGTCACTACGTTTAGTAAACAGAGCTAGCCGTTCCTCTTTACGCAGCAAGATAACTTTTTAAAATGTTATCGACACTGATCACAAATTAAAACGCCAAAAATCCCCGCGAAAATACAGTGGCTCTTGTTGTTTTTGTCTTCCTGTTTAAACTGATTATGGATTTTTTTTATATATATATATATAAAAATGTACTCCACTCCTTTTAACAAAGTTAGGTAATTCCTTTGGTATATAACTGACAGGAGTTCTTAAGCACCCGTCTTGTTGTTTTATCCACAGAGAAACATATACACACAACACGGTTATGTTATTTTGTCCTATGAAATATTCACTGGATAGATTATTAGTCGTATTTTAAAGTGGATTTACTTCACTCTTCAGCGATTCGTTTAATAGTACAAATCTGACGTCAGGGAATATTCCTTTTCAAGCTCCGGCTTCTTTTGTCAGGTCACAAATATATGCTATCTTTTTTTCACTTTTTTTTTCACATCTCATCAATTTTACATGTCACGTGCTCTTTTATGTAACCATTAACAAGTGTCTATTCCGTACCCAGACGCAGACGACCTAACTTGAAAATAAATAAATAGAAAACAGCGGGGTGAGTTTACCGAGGTTGAACGCAAGACGGTTTTAGACTATTAAACCAACCCAGTAGTCCATGAAAGAGTATACAAAGTAATCCAGCGCTATGAACATCCACCAATGCGTACAACGTACCTGGGAACATGTAAACACATTAACAATAACAGAACTTTTCACATTTTTTCTTTGTTGTAAAGGAAGATTTTTTCGATATCACTTTTAATTTATGTTAAATAGATGTGGTTCGTGTTTTCAATGCAAACTTCTCTTCAAACTCTATCCAGAATTCATCCTTTTGCTGGGTGTGTCCACTGCAAATATACATTATAATTGTGTGGAGGTTTTTTTCTCGGATCGGACCAAGTCAACTGTGACCAAACATATTCCGCCCGTCGAAATAATTCTTTATGGTGTTCCCACCCCATTGAAGGCGCTCCGAGGTCTTAATATTTCATATCAACGTGTATTGTAACCGGGATTGTGAAAGCTATATCTCGTTTCAGAAATGTCATCAATACAATTTGTGTTGGAGACTTTTACCGTCTGATTCTTGCCATTTTGACATGCAGAAAAAAAGAAGAGATACATGATGTTATTGTTAGCTGGAAGATAGCCAAGACATTAATTTAACCAACGACTTTAGATGTAAAGAAAAAAAAGAGAGTATAGTTTGTTTTATTTAACGACGCCACTAGAGCACATTGATTTTTTTTTATCTTATCATCGGCTATTGGACGTCAAACATATGGTCATTCTGACACTGTTTTTAAGAGGAAACCCGCTGTCAGTACATAGGTTACTCTTTTTACGACAGGCAGCAAGGGATATTTTATTTACGCTTCCCACAGGCAGGATAGCACACACCATGACCTTTGTTGAACCAGTTATGGATCACTGGTGTTGCCTTACTTACCTTATATTAAACAACGGATAATGGATCAATACTTACAAGAATGGAACGATCAACGTCATTTTATTTCTAAATTAAAACATTATAATAAGTTCAAAGAAAGTTTTGAGTGTGAAAAATATTTATCTTATATCTCATCACCACACTTAAAACGCTCACTAACAAGACTACGATTATCCTCTCATAGTATATTATGCGAAACGGGTCGATATCATAATATACCTTATGATCAGAGATTGTGTACATTATGTAATATGAAAGTTATAGAAGATGAATATCACTTTGTGTTAGTTTGCCCAATGTATAGGGATTTAATACAACAGTATTTAAATAAGATTTACAATAGATGACCAAATATCCAAAAGTTGTATAGGCTAATGTCTTGTGATACCCCTAAAATGGTTATTAATTGAGCAAAATATGTACATCTTGCTATGCAGAGACGCCAGTTATTGTTATAATTGGTTTCTTATCTGTTCTTCACAGCTTTATACTTTCATGTATTTTCTTCAACTAGCCTTCTTACTTACTGAGTCACTGACTCTACATTTAATTTGTATTTTTCATTGTATGTTTGCTATAAGTGTTATGCTTTATGCAATAAACATGTTCTTGGTCGGTGCAAGTGGTTTACACCTACCCATTGAGCCTTACGGTATCTGAATTTAAAAAAACCATGCCTCGACTGGGATCCGAACCCAGTACCTACCAGCCTGTAGACCGATGACCTAACCACGACGCCACCGAGGCCGGTTTTAGATCTAAAGAAGACAGTAATTTTTACTTAACGTTAAATTTGGTTTCCTAGAACATATTGATTAATTAACCACAGGCAATTAGATGTCAACATGCAAACACATCTGTTATATACCGTAGCCACTTGTTTTGGTTTGTTTAACGACAACACCAGAGCACATTGATTAATTAATAATTGGTTTTTGGGTGTCCACATACAAACGCATCTGTTATAAAGTCACTTGTTTTGGTTTTATTTAACTACACCACCAGAGCACTTTTATTTTTTAATCATCACCAACTGGAAGAAAGGAAGGAAATGTTTTATAAACGACACACCCAACACATTTTATTTACGGTCATATGGTTTCAGACATATGGTTAAAGACCACATATATATTGAGAGAGGAAACCCGCTGTCGCCACTTCATGGGCTACTCTCTTCGATTAGCAGCAAGGGATCTTTTATATGCACTATCCCATAGACAGAATAGCACATACCACGGCCTTTGATATACCAGTCGTAGTGCACTGGCTGGAACGAGAAATAACCCAATGGGTTAACCGACGGGGATCGATCCCAGACCGACTGCGCATCAAGCGAGCGCTTTACGACTGGCCTACACCCCGCCCCCGCACCAACTGGATGCCAAACGTTTGGTAATGTTGACACGTAGTTTTCAGAGGAATCTTCAGAATGAATGTTTAAAGGGACATTCCTGAGTTTGCTGCAATGTTTAAAGGGACATTCCCGAGTTTGCTGCAATGTTTAAAGGGACATTCCTGAGTTTGCTGCATTGTAAGATATTTCCGACTAATTAAATATTTCTACGATTAAACTGGCATATTAAATATATTTTCTTGTTTAGAGTATCAGTGTCTGTATATTCAACGTGTTTCTGGTCGTCTTAATATTTGTAAGAAGCCCAAACTGGATTTTGTCTTCAAATAATTTCGTACGTACGAAAAAACAATATTTTAGGAAATAAGATGAAATTGAACCTAGTACAAATATTAGAACGATCAGAAACACGTTTAATATACAACCACTAATATTTTTATGCAGAAAAATATATTTCATATGTAATTACAGTCGTTAAAAAGTCTCCGCTAGTCGATAACATCTTAAAAACTGCAGCAAACTCAGGAATGTCCCTTTAACGACACCCCAACACGAAAAGTACATCGGCTATTGAGTGTCAAACTAAGGCAAATTCACAAATGCATTTATAATCATCATACATAAAAAAAAAAAAAATCAAAAGTTAAATTAAAACACAGTGTAAAGAGCTGTGCAAAAATACAAATATCACAGATAGGTAAAATTAAAATTTTAAATAAAATTCAGTATCACGAAGAAATTTCAACAAAAGTTCAGGATGGAATCGAAATAATTCCATCACATTTCTTCTACCAAATGTTATCTTTTCTAGTTTCTCTCAGATGCTTACAAAGAAAGAAAGAAGTGTTTTATTTAACGACACACTCAACACATTTTATTTACGGTTATATGGCGTCAGACATATGGTTAAGGACCACACAGATTTTTTTTTTACAGGAAACCCGCTGTCGCCACATAGGCTACTCTTTTACGACAGGCAGCAAGGGATCTTTTATTTGCGCTTCCCACAGGCAGGATAGCACAAACCATGGCCTTTGTTGAACCAGTTATTGATCACTGGTCGGTACAAGTGGTTTACACCTACCCATTGAGCCTTGCGGAGCACTCACTCAGGGTTTGGAGTCGGTATCTGGATTAAAAATTCCATGCCTCGACTGGGATCCGAACCCAGTACCTACCAGCCTGTATACCGATGACCTGCCACGACGCCACCGAGGCCGGTCAGATGCTTACACTCCACCAGAATGTGGCGCACTATCAGAATACACTGCCAGTGCACACACTGAGGTGGATGATTCTTCTTCAAGAGAAATGAATGGGTCAAGTAGGCATGACAGATGCGAGCACGACACAGGCCTTCCTGCACTGCCTATAGGAGGACTGCCACTCCCCAGGACTGGCTTGACATAATGAAGTTTGTTCGCAAGCGCACCGTTCCAATCATCTTGTCAATTTGAAAAGATAAACTGGGTAATGCTATGTTTAAAATCAGTATAAGGTACATCGACCCTGGCATGAAGCAAATCCAAAGCAGACTTGGATGCAGATTGTGGGATGCCAACATGGCTGGATATCCCCCCCCCACCCCCACTCCTCCCCCAAACAATATCTTTATCGGCAATGGATAAAATGA
>NC_054703.1:1262091-1284591 GCF_016097555.1 Gigantopelta aegis
TTTCGTTACGACCAGTTCCAGGACCAGTCGTGCTGTTTGGGACACAACTCTCAGCAGGATACTAAATTCTGAAAGCTGTGTAAAATTCCACTGACTTGTAAGAAGTGTGGGTTAATCTGATCACACACGGACACGTTTATTATATAATGTATGTATCAAATATAATTCTTATTTAGTTATATGAGTCAGTGGCGTAGTGAGGGGGGGGGGGGGGGGGGGGGACACAGGGCCATGCCCCCCGATCAAACTTTTCTATTTATTGTATTAAATGTTATAAAATCATTCATACATACATACATACATACATACATAAGTATCCCTTGCGCCAGTGCGTTAATATATATGTATGTAACAGTCAACTTCGACATACATACAATATATAGATATTCATACATCAATACATACAAAGTGTGGGTTGTCCCCCCAAAGGTGGGTTGAGTAGAAACAAACCTGTTTTTGACCTATAAAATCAGAAAGAAAGAAAGAAAGAAGGAAAGAAGGAAAGAAAAACAAAAAAACAAAAAAACAAAAAAACAACAATAAAGAAACAAAGAAAGAAAAAACCTGTCAGATTTTCTCGTCCCAATGTAACTGACCACGTCTGGCACAATATAACGATTTTCTTTTTATTAAAATGTTTAAAACAGACTTTATGTACATATATATTACATGTATGCCTATATGTCAAACATTGTTAAAATAACAAAAGATTCAAAACTGTAACTTCAAAAATGCGACGATATTTTATTTACTTTTGTGGGATGGTGCATATAAACATCTCTTGCCTTGGTGGTGTCGTGGTTAAGCCATCGGACATAAGGCTGGTAGGTACTGGGTTCGCAGCCCGGTACCGTCTCCCACCCAGAGCGAGTTTTAACGACTCATTGCGTAGGTGTAAGACCACTACACCCTCTTTTTCTCTCACTAACAACACATCCCCTGTCCCGGACAGACAGCCCGGATAGCTGAGGTGCGTGCCCAGGACAGCGTGCTCGAACCTTGATTGGATATAAGCACGAAAATAAGTTGAAATGAAATGAAAAAATTTAGCAGGTTTCCTCTCGAAGACTATATGTCAGAATTACCAATGTTTGACATCTAATAGCCGATGATTAATAAATCAATATGCTCTAGTGGTGTCGTTAAACAAAACAAACTTTTGTAACCAGTCAGTATGACAAAGGGATATTTAAACACCGCTAGTTCATTAAAACCAAACTGCATAATTTATGAAATTAAAGGAACATTCCTGAGTTTGCTGCACTTTTTAAGATGTACTTTTAACGATTGTAATTACATATCAAATATATTTTTTTGCACAAAATAGTAGTGGCTGTATATTAAACGTGTTTCTGATCGTTCTAATATTTGTACTAGATTAAATTTCATCTTATTTCCTAAAATTTAGTTTTTTTCGTATGTACGACATTATTTCAACATAAAATCCAGTTTGGGTTTCTTACAAATATTTATTATTAAGACGACCAGAAACATATTGAATATACCGACACTGATATTCTAAGCAAGAAGATATATTTAATATGTAAGTTTAATCGTAGAAATATTTTATTAGTCGGAAACATCTTACAATGCAGCAAACTCAGGAATGTCCCTTTAAGAGAAACATCTTACAATGCAGCAAACTCGGGAATGAACCTTTAAGAGAAACATCTTACAATGCAGCAAACTCGGGAATGACCCTTTAAGAGAAACATCTTACAATGCAGCAAACTCAGGAATATCCCTTTAATATCTATAGATATGATGTAGTTGTTGGCCATTTAAGTAAAGACATTACGTCATCGGAAGTTATTTCCGTGTATAGGTTTAGTAGCCGGTGCAGGAACTGAGCACACGTGTAAACGTCATTCCGTAATAAATACGCACCTTACGATGACGTAAAATAAAGTTTCTTTTGTTTAACACCACTAGAGCATATCGCTGAATGCGTATCGATTAATTAATCATCGACTAATTGATTTTGTGTGTTTGTTTAACGACACCATTCGATCATATCGATTTATTGACAGATAGTCTTAGAGAAAGAAAGAAATGTTTTTATTTAACGACGCACTCAGCACATTGTACTTACGGTTATATGGCGTCAGACATATGGTTAAGGACCACACAGTTATTGAGAGAGTAAACCCGCTGTCGCCACTACATGGGCTACTCTTTTTGATTAGCAACAAGGGATCTTTTATATGCACCATCCCACTGACAGGATAGCACATACCACGGAATTTGATATACCAGTCGTGGTGCATTGGCTGGAACGATAAATAGCCCAATGTGCCCACGGACGAGGATCGATCCCAAACCGACCGCGTATCAGGCAAGCACTTTACCACTGGGCTACGTCCCTCCCCATAAAAGAACGATTCGGTGGATTAACGACACCACTAGAGCATATTGATTAATTAATTATCGGCTACTCGATGTCAAACATTTAGCAATTCTGACACGCTGTATTTTATTAAACGAAATCTTTTACAGGCACTTTCCCACACACAGGACATCACACACCACGGATTTTGGTATACCAGTTGTAAACAAATTGGGACGGGGGAAAAAACAAAACAAAAGTGGTCCGCCGATGAGATTCGATCGTACGACCCAATCATCTCATATCAACGCTGTGTCGACTGATCTAAATACACGCCTTCTTATGATTAAAACTGGCCTTGATGGCGTCGTGGTTAGGCCATCGGTCTACAGGCTGGTAGGTACTGGGTTCGGATCCCAGTCGAGGCATGGGATTTTTAATCCGGATACCGACTCCAAACCCTGAGTGAGTGCTCCGCAAGGCTCAATGGGTAGGTGTAAACCACTTGCACCGACCAGTGATCCATAACTGGTTCAACAAAGGCCATGGTTTGTGCTATCCTGCCTGTGGGAAGCGCAAATAAAAGATCCCTTGCTGCTAATCGGAAAGAGTAGCCCATGTAGTGGCGACAGCGGGTTTCCTCTCAAACTCTGTGTGGTCCTTTACCATATGTCTGACGCCATATAACCGTAAATAAAATGTGTTGAGTGTGTCGTTAAATAAAACATTTCTTTCTTTCTTATGATTAAAATACCGGACGGACATGGAATATCTCAAATTAAGTCTTCAAATAATTCAGAGACACTTTGATTAGTCGTTCTTTTCTTGTACGATGGAGTGTAGCAGGCCTACCGCTGATATTAATAACCAGGTTTTTTTTTGTTCCGTCAGTGAGACCCGCCCTCCCTATGATTGTATGACGGGACACGAAGTACAAAACACTCTCAGACCAAGCTGTCGCCGAAAACGTTAGCAAGTCAAGCGAATCGATAACTCGACCGTGTGAATCAACAGACGGTGACGCGGTG
This sequence comes from Gigantopelta aegis, assembly GCF_016097555.1. Lineage (NCBI taxonomy): Eukaryota > Metazoa > Mollusca > Gastropoda > Neomphalida > Peltospiridae > Gigantopelta > Gigantopelta aegis. The sequence continues at coordinate 1,265,446 of NC_054703.1, forward strand.
TATAGTCAGCTTCAGATAAGTCGTCTGCTCCAAGTGGAAATGCTTGAAACTTCAGTGGTATAGGATCATGTTGTAATATTAAAGTCAAAGTCTCTGGCCTCCAGAGACCGAACCCGGGGTGCACATGCTCGAAGCCTTAGTGGTATAGGAGCATGAAAAAGTCTTCACACACACACACACACAACAAAGTCTCCTCGAATGACATGAGGTGCGATGTGTCGCACTATCGACTCTTGTCGGTGGAATTTTTTCTTCTTCTACGATTGATGTATAAAAGACCGTGTTTACGTACTGCCCCGTCTGCGGAAAAATGATTAAAGATATTTATTTGCTGATTTCAAGGGGGATGTACAACGACAATGGGTCTCCGCCAATGTTTATTTATCATTCTCTCTCTCTCTCTCTCTCTCTCTCTCTCTCTCTCTCTCTGTTCTAATATTGCAAGGTCCCCTTTCTCTCTGTCTCTCTCTGTCTGTCTGTCTCTCTCTGTCTGTCTGTCTCTCTCTCTCTGTTCTAATAGTGCAAGGTCCCCCCCCCCTCTCTCTCTCTCTCTCTCTCTCTCTCTCTCTCTCTCTCTCTCGGGGCTGGACGTAGCCCAGTAGTAAAGCGTTCGCTTGATGCACGGTCGGTGTAGGATCGATCCCCGTCGGTGGAGCCATTGGACTATTTCTCGTTCCAGCCAGTGCTCCACAACTGGTGTAACAAAGGCCGTGGTATGTCCTATCCTGTCTGTGGGATGTTGCATATAAACGATCCCTTGCTGCTAATCGAAGAGTAGCCCATGAAGTGGCGACAGCGGGTTTCCTCTCTCAATATCTCTGTGGTCCTTAACCATATGCCCGACGCCATATAATCGTAAATAAAATGTGTTGAGTGCGTCGTTAAATAAAACATTGCCTTCCTCCCTGTCTCTCTTTTTCTCTGTCTCTCTTTGTCTTTGTCTGTCTGTCTGTCTGTCTCTCTCTCTCTCTCTCTCTCTCTCTCTCTCTCTCTCTCCTCTCTCTCTCTCTCTCCTCTCTATTTCTCTCTGTGTATATATAACAGGAAACAACAAACGATATATATATATATTGTTTGTTGTTACCTGTGGTGACAGGACTCAATACAATACAATACAATACAAATAACAATACAATACAATGCATTCATACAATACAATACATTTTTATTGCACACTTTTTATAGCTCGCTACAGGTCAGTTTACTGCATACTATCAGCCAATCTGGAGTCAGCAAACAAAGATATACATAGAGTACTTCGAACAAGCAGTAATGATTCTGATGGCATATTGTGACTGTCAGTACAACAAGTAAATTGTTTATGAAAAAGACACACACAGTTATAAGATGGCCTTGGGATTAGCTGTTGGGTCAAGGTTGGGTCAACCCTTCCTTACGTCCCACTAGATTCAGGAAGAAAGGAAGGCAATGTTTTATTTAACGACGCACTCAAACACATTTTATTTACGGTTATATGGCGTCGGACATATGGTTAAGGACCACGCAGATATAGAGAGAGGAAACCCGCTGTCGCCACACTGGATTCAGAGCCCGGGGCAGCATTTCAACTCTAAATATCTGGGTCACGTGACCTAATTAATTACAATATGCAGTATCTCAGTTACAACATTAAAGCTAAAATTTGTTTTGTATAACGACACCACTAGAGCATATTGATTTATTAAGCATCGGCTATTGGATGTCAAACGTTTGATAATTTTGACATATATTCTTAGCGAGGAAACCCTCCACACATTTCCATTAGTAGCAAGGGATATTTTATATGCACCATACCACAAACAGGATAGCACATACCACGGCCTTTCATATACCAGTTGTGGTGCACTGGCTGGAACGAGAAATAGCTCAATGGGCCCACCGACGGGGACGACTGAGAGGGAGTAAAAGAGACAGTTAAAGTTTGTTTTGTTTAACGACCTCACTAGAGTACATCCAACAGACACGGAAGGAAGGAAGGAAATAGTTTATTTAACGACGCACTCAACACATTTTATTTTTGGTTATATGGCGTCGGATCCAACAGACACTGTCAGAGGATAACACACCACGGCCTCTGATATACCAGTACCAGTTACAAGTGCGATATTTCGCTAGTTTTACATTTGTTAATAATAAATAACTATAAATGGATAAATTCTACATATACTCTTTTTAAAAATAACTCGAAAATACACAAAACTGAACTGAGCTTGTACATTGCATTGCGTAAACAGAGTCGCGTTCAGTGCAACTCGATTCATGTCAAATGCTATGAAATCGGCCAAGTCCACAAACTCTAACAAGTTGACTGTTGTCAGAGACAGTTTAGAGTTTGTTTTGTTTAAAGAAACCACAAGAGCACATTGATTTATTAATCATCGGCTATTAAATATCAAACATTTGGTAATTTTGACATATAGTCTTAAAGAGGAATTCCACCACACTTTTCCTTTTTTTTTTCAATTTATTTTCGTTTTTATATTCAATTAAGATTCAAGCACGCTGTCCTGGGCACATACCTTAGCTATCTGGGCTGTCTGTCTAGGACAGTGAGTTAGTTGTTAGTGGTTAGTGGTTAGTGAGAGAGAAGAGGGTGTAGTGGCCTTACACCTACCCACTGAGCCGCTTGTCATGGGATCCACTGAGTCGTTAAAACTCTGCGTGGGACACAGCACCGGGCTACGAACCCTGTACCTACCAGCCTTATGTCCGATGGCTTAACCACGACACCACCGAGGGCGGTTAGTCCGAAACGAGACGGCGTTAACCGAGTCTTCTTTTGTTAATCCCTCCAATAGGTCAGACGAGTGTCAGAGTGGGTTTCCTCCGTTTGTCACTTCGGTTGAAGTTGATCCTATACTGACTACCGAGTTGCTAACTACAACACATCCCATGACAAGCGGTCGTCTCGCAAACTCGCTGGCCACACACTCAGCCGTATTGGCTAGTCAAGGCCTGTAGGTTTTGAGTTCGCATCCAAGTACCGGGGGACGGGAGGTAGAAACTCACTGGTCACACACGGTGCTATATGGTTAAGCCATTGGCTGCTCAAAGCTGGTAGGATCTGGGTTATGTCCGATGGCCTAACCACGACACCACCGAGGACGGTGTTTCCATCAGTAGCAAGGACTCTTTTATTTGAACAATCTACAGCATATAACATATCACGGCCTATGATATACCAGTTACAATTGCCATATTTCGCTATTTTTACAAATGTTAATAATAAACTATAAGTTAATAGATCCAACACATACTTTTCAAAGCAAAAGTTAAGAAATAAGGAAGGCAGCCTTGAGAGTGCACCTTTAAGTTAACTCAGTGCCGGTCGTGACGTCATAGAGGCGGCTGTAGTGGGGTGACGTCATCACAGCTGTGTATTTTTGTCGGTATCTGTGAGATAACGTCGGTATGCGTTATACAGCTTCGTGAAATTTTCTTTGTTCGAGAACTTGATTTCTCTGGAAATAAGACAACGAAGGAAGCATAAATTCTAATAATTGTTCATTCCACACTGCTGGAGTTAACAATTACTCAGTTAAAAAAAGACCCCCCCCCCCCCACCCCCCCCCCCCCAAAAAAAAAAAAACCCAACAAAAAAACCCCCACCAAAACAAAACAAATCCCCAACAACAACAAAGCCACCCCAAAAACCCAAACAACAAAGAACAAACACCCCTCAACTCCCCAAGAAACACACACCCCAAAAAGAAAAACAACAACAAAAAACAAAAACAAACAAACAAAAACAACAACCATTAAACAAACAAACGAAAATCAAAACAAACAAACAACAAACGAAAACAAAACCCCCACAAAAAATATTTTTAAAACCCACAAAAAACAAAACACTTTCTTATAGTCGTTTTCTGTTCTATTTTCTGCTCAACAAGTTATTTTATTTTTTATTTTTTATGTTTTGAAAAAAATAATAGCTAAAGTTAAGGACTAAGAAGATATAAGATTGTGTAGTTAGAAATACACCAATAACACAGAAAGTAACAACTGGAGAAAATATGGCGCGGTGACGTCAGAACTTGAGACTACATAGGAAATAAGAACTAAGAAAAATAGATGACTCTGACGTCAGAAATGCAGATAACACACAAAATAAGTGGTAGGAAAAATATAAGATTGTTACGTCAGAAATTCAGATAACACGGAAAGCAAGAACTCAAAAAGGAAAAAAAAAAAAAAGGACTGTGACGTCAGAAATATAGATAACACGAAAAATAAGAACTAAAACAAATACAGGACTGTGACGTCAGAAATAGGCTATTGATAACATGGAAAATGAAAACTAAAACAAGGAGAAGAGAATAACACTGTGACGTCAGAAATATAGATAACATGGAAAATGAGAACTAAAAACAGAGAACAGAAATATAGATAAATATAGATAACATGGCAAATGGGAACTAAAAACAGAGAACAGAATAACACTGTGACGTCAGAAATATAGATAAATATAGATAACATGGCAAATGAGACCTAAAACAGAAAGGGAAATAACACTGTGACGTCAGAAATATAGATACATGGAAAATGAGAATTAAAACAGAGAACAAACTAAAACTGTGACGTCAGAAATATAGATAACATGGAAAATGAGAACTAAAAACATAGAAGAGAATAACACTGTGACGTCATTACAAACCTCTGTATCTCTCTCTCGTACAAGTAATCGTCGCTATTCAATCCTTGCAGTATTATCGCTCCCTGTCCCTGCGCACCGCGGTTCGACATAGACACCATCTCCATGCCTCCAGTCCCTGACGTCATCACAGCTGGATACCCTGTACTCGTTACCTTGGCAATCTCTCGACCTCCACTGTTGGAGGTCATTGTGGTGGATGTCACGCGACTGCCACCAACTACCTTTAAAAAAACATCAGAAAAAACCCCGAAGGAATGAATTGACATGCATACTCATGTACAAATATATACTACTCATAAGTGGTTACGGTTCAGTAAACTGTGAAGATATTTTATTATGCAGGCGCATTTCACAACAATACCGGGCGAGGCGTAGCCCAGTGATAAAGCACTTGCCTGATGCGCGGAAGGTTTTAGGATCGATTCCTGTCGGCGGGCCCTTTGGGCTATTTCATATTGCAGCCAATGCACCACGACTAGTATATCAAAGGCCGGGGTGTGTGCTATACTGTCTGTGGGGTGGTGCATATAAAAGAACCCTTTGTATTAATGGAAAAAATATAACGAGTTTCCTCTCTAAGACTATATGTCAGAATTACCAAATGTTTGGCATCTAATAGCTGATGATTAATAAATCAATGTGCTCTAGTGGTATCGTTTCCTCTCTATGACTATGTCAAAATTACCAAATGTTTGACATCCAATAGCCGATGATTAATAAATTAATGTGCTCTAGTGGTGTCGTTAAACAAAAAACAATATTTTTAAAACCTCTTTTGGGCCTCCGAAGAACATCTGTTTTATTTCCGCTAGTTTTTCGGCGACGCCGCCGGTCGAGTATTTAGTTGTCGTCGTCCTCTTGGTCTCTTTGCCGCCGTCGCCATCGAACGTCGTGGTCGTCCTTTGTGACGTCTCCTTCACCAGCTGCACCGTCTTCAGACCCTCTACACACCCCGCTGCCTCCCCCACATCCCTCAACGTGCTCACGGCCATGTTGCCAACGCCCCGCCCTCCGCTGTCCGTGACGTCACGAGAGGAGGAGGAGGAGGAGAAATCGTTCGCGTAACCACGCCTCTCGTTGTTTGTGGCGTCACGCGAGCTGGAGAATTCGTTCGTGCGGGTGTAGTTTATGACGTCAGTCGTATGGTGCCCTTGTACTATTGGACCACCCCGGGCTGACAACATGTTGTTATTTGAGGAAGCCGACAACCCACTTCTGAAATTTAAACATTACATGATAATATACACGTACTGGTATATAAAAATATCTCATAATACACAGGTACAGAACATAATTATCATAATCTAAACATTGCAAAATACATATGCACTGATTTGGAACACATACCAGGGGCGGATCATGCTTTAAGTAAGGGGTCTTTATCTTAATCCCCTTCGTGCTAAGAAGCACATAAGGCTGTAACCAGAGATCGCTACTGCTGCCTGTCTTTTGCCAGCTTCTCCAGCAGCCCCCAGCTCAGACTGCCCTCTCGGATTTCCTTCTCTACTGTCCTCCTCCATGTTTTTTTCGGTCTTCCTCGTTTTTCCAGGAGGAGTCCATCGGAGTGCCACTCTTGGTAGGGCTGTTTGAGGCATTCTGATAACATGGCCAATCCAGCGCCATCTTCGGCGCTTGATCTCAGATACCAGTGACTGTGTGGAGGTTTGTTTATCGAGTTCTTCGTTGGTTATGATGTTGGGCCAGAAGATATTCAGAATCCTGCCAAGTAAGGGGTGTGGTGTGTGTGTGTGGGGTGGGGGGGGGGGGGGGGTGGGGTGGAGGGGGGTCCGAAACAATATGTAGATGTTATAATTTGAAATTATAAATTTTACGTGGACATCAATTTAGATCTACGTCGTTGTTTTTGTGTGGTTTTTTTAGCCGAGGGGGTTTTCTGTGCAACTGGGAAACCCGCCATAATCCGCCCCTGCATTCATAATTTGAACATCACATAATAATATACACATATTTGTATAGCACAAAATTGTAATTGAGCAATTATAGACATATTTAACACTCAACCAACCCCTAAAACAACAACAACCCCCCCCCCCTAAAAAAAAAAAACAACAACAAAAAACAAAACAAAAAAAAAAACACAAACAAACAAACAAACCCACATCAAATTGATAATGAGTAAACAGTTCCAAATTGACACAAACTGAAGATTATAAAGATAACGTTCATTTTATAACAATTCATTGTACACTTTATCATTTAAATAGTATGAAAGAAATGCATTAATAACATGCGAAATATTGTGTACAATGTTAAAGTTATATGAACGTCTACGAACTGGAATAATGGTAAGTGACCTACACAGTATGCCGTTAATAGAAGACTTAAATACTGATAGCATAAAGTCATTATAGCAAGACCGTAACAATATCCGGTGTAGGTCGCGGTCAGTCGGCCACGGATAACCATTATTTACGCTATATGTTTCTCTATAGTGTTAAGGATCATAATGAACGGATGCGGCTAAAAAACATAAAATCGGAATGCACTAGTTTCAATAATAGCGTCTAGAATGGAAAGAAAGAAAGACATGTTTTATTTAACGACTTGTATTCGAAAAAACCATGATATAGCCCCCCTCTCTCCCCCTCCCCCCTCTCTCTCTCCCTCCCCCTCTCTCTCCCTCTCTCTCTCTCTCTCCCTCTCTCTCTCTTTCTCTCCTCCTCCCCTCTCTCTCTCTCTCTATCTCCCTCCCCCCCTCTCTCTCTCTCTCTCTCCCCCTCCCCCTCCCCTCTCTCTCTCTCTCTCTCTTCTCTCTCTCTCTCTCTCTCTCTCTCTCTCTCTCTCTCTCTGTACCACTGGGCTACGTCCCGCCCCACCGTCTAGAATGGATGCGTTCGTCTACACAACGCATGTACAACGAATAAAATAATATTCTTACTTCAGCACTCGCCTGATGTGCAATCGATCTAGGATCGATTCCCGTCAGTGATCCCATTGAGCAATTTCTCGTTCCAGCCAGTGCTCCATAAATGGTATAACAAAGGCCGTGGTATGTACTATTCTGTCTGTGGGATGGTGCATATAAAAGATCCCTTGCTGCTAATCGAAAAGAGTAGTCCATGAAGTGGCAACAGTGGGTTTCCTCTCTCAATATCTGTGTGGTCCTTAACCATATGTCTGACGCCATATAACCGTAAATAAAATGTGTTGAGTGCGTCGTTAAATAAAACATGTCCTTCCTTCTTACACACCCGTTGGTGAGAACATCATGCGTTGATTTTGATAACACATGGTTGTTTACACATGTACGTGTGTTAACAATTTCAAGACATACGACTGGCTGCTCCTAGGTGATGACCAGGTCACCAATGCCATACATCAAATGAAAAACTACACGATGGAAATCGATTACACTGTGACGTATGGTTAACCTGACATCCATGGGTCTGTGACGCGTAAGTTAGCTACAAGAGCAACGGCTGTCCATTACTTTTAGTCGAAAAAGATTAAAAAATTTGCTTAAAACCTGGTTTTTGATGATATGTAAGACATAGAATAATACATTCGTGTCCGTTAGATACAATTTATTTTACAACTCGTTTAAAAACGTATCAAACTCGCTTTCGCTCGTTAGATACAGTTTAAAACAACTCGTTGTGAGATAAATGTTATCTAACGGCCACTCATGTATTATTCTCTATGTATATGGTGTATATGACCAAACCGCAAGCCACAGACACATCAGACGCAAGTTCAGTTGGACCGCACGCACGCGCCGCATTTAGTCTGTATGCGCCTCTAGTAGCTATAGCACTTTTAGTAATACTAGGTCCGTGGATTTTTTTTTTATGCATCTCTGCCTGTTTGAGGGTAATGTATTCTGCAAAGGACAATCTCTGTTGGGCCGTTCTTTCTCTCATGATATCGGTTTAAAGAAACACACCAACTAAAAGTGATCAGAGCACAGCAATGTGTTTTTTTTTTACACAAAAAGTATTACATTTGCATGACCTGGAATTACAACAAGGAATTCTGGACCCATATTCACAAAATATCGTAAGCCTAGTTTTACACGTAAACGTAAATCTACGACTGAAGAGCTATTCACGAAACAACGAAAACGTAAGTTACGTGTAAAGTTGGACGTAAATATAAGAGTGCCTCCGGTTGCAACTAACGCTGCACGTAAGTTGTGTACATATAATAAATCAAGCACGATCGCCGTTATTTACTATTATTTACGGAAACTAGCAGAATTTCCAAAAAATGAAGCAGTTTGCTATGGCGAACGCCCACGGATTGAACACATTTTTGTTCGTGATCGAACGGATGTTTTCGACTTGGCCAATTTCTCCTGAGTTATCTTTTCCTTTTTAAGATATGTCCTCAAGTTCGTACCAAAACGCGGATCCCCACCAATACCAAAATGCCATGGTTCACTGTTCGCAATGTTATTGTTAGCAGACGACAAACAAAATTGCGTTTTGCGCATTTGTTATTTACCCGGTAGCCATCGTTTCTAATGTGTTTTTATTAATTACTCCAGTGAGAATGTTAAATCGTAGATTTACGTCCAACTAAGTTACGTTTACATTTACGACCATCTTTGAGAATAAGGTGCTTCTTGCACGTAAACGTAAATCTACGGCACACGTAAGTGCTAGTCGTAGACGTAAATTTACACTTTTTTGTGAATATGGGTCCTGGTCCGTAGAAACGATATAGTCTCTGTCTGTCTCTGTCTGTCTGTCTCTCTCTCTCTCTCTCTCTCTCTCTCTCCCTCTCCCTCTCCCTCTCCCTCTCCCTCTCTCTCTCTCTCTCTCTCTCTCTCTCTCTCTCTCTCTCTCTCTCTCTCTCTCTCTCTCTCTCTCTCTCTCTCTCTCTCTCTCTCTCTCTCAGTCTGTGTGTGTGTGTGTGTGTGTGTGTGTGTAGGTGTCTCTGTGTGTGTGTGTGTGTCTCTCTCTGTATCTGTGAGTGTGTGTGTGTGTGTGTGTGTGTGTAGGTGTCTCTCTCTCTGTGTGTGTGTGTTGGTGTGTCTCTCTGTGTTTTTGTGTGTCTCTGTGTGTGTGTCTCTCTCTGTGTGTGGGTCTCTCCCTCTCTCTCTGTGGGTCTCCCTCTCTCTTTCTCTGTGTGTGTGTGTGTGTGTGTGTGTGTGTGTGTGTGTTTGGGGATAATAACCTCGTGGGCGGTTCACAGCCTCCATAGTGGGATGTGTGTATGTGGCACACTTTTACTTTTATTTATATATAGTAAGACCCCCCCCCCCCCCAAAAAAAAAAAAGAAGAAAAAAAAAGAAAAAAAAGAAAAAAGAAGAAGAAAAAAGAAGCCGTACACAGTGGGGGGGGGGGGGGGGATGGACAGACACCCCAACACCCAGGTTCCTTCGTAATAGTTTCCACTACAAACCTGTCTGTCATAAAATAATCACGAACCTGGAATAACCAGAAGCCAAGTCGTCACCGTAACCACATGCCATCATCGCATCACGTCCTGACGTCAGAGCGCCATGATGGGAGGAAAACGTAGACATGTTTCTATTGATGACGTCACCAGTCCCCGAAACACCGATAGGGCCGCCAGCTCCGCGCATCATGGCCCGGTTACCAGTAGAGTAGCCACTAGACGCGGTGTATCCTCCACCACCATACCCCGACCCCGAGTTGTGACGTAAACCCGCCCAGCCGGACGATTCCAATTCCCTAATTTTTGCATCAAGCTGGTCTTCTGGAATTCTGCAAAGAAAGAAGAAAAAAAAATTAATAAAATAAATAAGTGTTTGGCGATTGTTAAAATGTCGACCAACAGAGATAGATAACAGAGAGAGAGAGAGAGAGAGAGAGAGAGAGAGAGAGAGAGAGAGAGAGAGAGAGAGAGAGAGAGAGAGAGAGAGAGATGGTTTCAATATTTTCACTGCATATAAAGAACAGGTAAGATATGACTTTTCACCGAATATCACTTAAAATCAATTTGTTCTAGTGATGTCGTTAATCAAAACACACTTTATTTTTAGGTATAAGGTAGCCGGTAATGACTAGTTTATCTGTGTGGAGTTATGCTAGGGTTGTCCTATCAAATGTCATGACGAAGTTGGCCAACTCGACGGTTGCGTTGTAATTTATCTTTTCAACTCCCAATTTTCGACTGATGCTCTCAGATTAACAAGTAATCAGTCGTAAAAGTTGTGAGAGCGGCGAGTTGGTCAACTCCGTCGTATCAGTTGGTAGACTGCGTTAATGCCATGTAATAATATATGTAAATTACGCAGAAACGAAATCTCCGTCCGAATATACAGTAAATTGTCATCCAATGAGCCTATTAATTAATTAAAGAAAGAAATGTTTTATTTAACGACGCACTCAACACATTTTATTTACGGTTATATGGTGTCAGACATATGGCTAAGGACCACACATATATTCAGAGAGAAAACCCGCTGTCACCATCTCATGGGCTACTCTTTTCGATTAGTAGCAAGGCATATTTTATATGCACCATCTCACAGACAGGGTAGTACATAACAAGGGCTTTGATATACTGGTCGTGGGGCACTGGTTGGAACGAGAAATAACCCAATGGGCCCACCAACGGGGATTGATCCCAGACCGACCGCGCATCGAGAGGGCGCTTTACCACTGGGCTGGACAGTCGTAGAAGTCGTGAGATCGGTGAGTTGGTCAACTCTGTCGTGACATTTGGTAGTCTTGAGTTGATGTCATACAATAATATATGTAATGCATGCAGAAGTCAAATCTCCGTCCCAATATACAGTAAAGTGTCATCCAATGAGCCTATCCATTAAAATTATATACTTGTTTACTTACCCTCGAAACGTATCGACCCATGCACGGGGTAATTTATACCTGAAAAGACGTGACAATAATACAGAATACACATTTTGTGAAAAGATAATTTACTGTCAGCGGTTTCAAATTGGTCTTAAAACGATTTTGTAATAGTGCAAAAGACGTTTATAAAAAAAAAAAAAAAAAAAATCATTGTTATAACATTATATGTTACGCTCTACTACTTACAATATTCATGAATATTAAAAACAAAATAGACAGAAAGAAAGCTTGGTATAGCGACTAATGTTTGGCGTACACCTATCGATTAACAGTGACCCGACTTTGGAGACGACGATGACGATGATGATGCTGTTGAATATAATGATGATAATTATTAAAATAATCGCAGTTATGTTATTATAACCATTGGCATAGATAATGTGGTGGACGTGGTTTTGATGTTGATGTTGATGATGGTGACACCGATGATGATTATAATGATGATGATTATAATAACGATTGTTATGTATAAGTATCATCGCTGTTCTGTTGTGATCACCATTAGCATAGATAATGTGGTGGTCATGATTTTAAATATGATTATGATGATGATGATGACGACGGTGATGATGATTATGATGATGGTGATTATAATGATGATTGTTGTGGATAAATACGATCGCATTTATTTTATGATCACCATTAGCATAGATAATGTGGTGGTCATTATTTTGATGATGATGATGACGATGATGATGTTGACGATGATGATGACGATGACGATGATGATGATTATGATGATGATGATTATAATGATGATTGTTATGGATAAATATGATCGCATTTATTTTATTTTCACCCTTAGCATAGATAATGTGGTGGTCATGATTTTGATGATGATGATGATGATGATGTTGACGATGATAATGATTATGATGATGATTGTTATGGATAAGTATCATCGCAGTTATATTATGATCACCATTCTCATAGATATTATGGTGGTCGTTGTTTTGGCGATGATGATGATGATGATGATGATGATGATGATATACTAGTTGTAGATATGTGTATTGTCACTGTGTATTGTGTATTGATCATATGGCCCCTGCGCGTGCTGTAACCTCACCGTGGTGCAGGTGTAACATTCTCTTTGAGAATGGCCAATACAGCACAATTGAAATTTTGAGTAAATGTCCGTATCTATCTGTGATATTTGTATTTTTGCACAGTTCTTTACACTGTTTTTAGTTAAATCTTGAATTTTTATATTGATGTTGATCATCACTTTATTTGTTTGCATTACCATAGTTTGACACCCAACAGCCGATGTATTTGTCGTGCTGGGGTGTCGTTAAACATTAATTCATTCCTGATCATTGTATGTTTATCACAATCATGTGATGATAATTATGGTAGTGATGATCATAATTATGATGTTAACAAAAGCGATGTTTATAATGATGATAACGTACACTTCATTCAAGTGTCCACCTTCATTCTTGCGACCCGCCGCCGCGGCAGCACCAGCGGCACCAGCGGCACCAGCGGCACTAGCAGCGCTTGCGGCACCTGTCCTGTAAATACAACATCATCGCAGTTAGTTATTATTAATGTTCAAATATTAATGTTTAAAGGGACAGACCCTATGAACTGGACATTGCCGGCTGAAAAAACACCTGAAAAAAATGGGTCTCGCGGATACTGCCCAATGTGAATGTGATGCTGAAGAACAAACGCCAGAACACATCCTACAAAACTGCCCACACCTGGAAGAGAACCGTCAGAAAGTTTGGACACAAGACACACCCCTCAATATCAAACTCTGGGGACTTATCGACGACCTCCGGAAGGCGTCACTATTCGTCATCACATCCGGATTATTGATCTAATACGGCCAAATCTTGATTGAACGCAGAAGAAAAAGAAGAAACACTTTAGACATATTTTTCACCTAGACCCTAGTTTCAACCTATAAAAATGGACACTAAGTTTGGTTAATTTACAAACCTGTAACAAATTTGGATACAACAGAGTGAAACAAGAGTCTGTGAGGTTGAAATACCCTTAAACACAGATTAAACACGACTCCACAACCGTTACTTCTCAGACGCACGTGCGTTTTTAAAAATATGAAAAATGCATTTTGTGGCATTAGAAACACCAGAATGACCAGAAACACTTCGGTTGTACGGAAATGGATAATCTAAACAATAAAATATAAGTAATGTTTGATTTCAAAGACATATGCCTCAGTGTTTAAAAACTAGGGTCTGTCCCTTTGAAGGATATGAACACCTGGTGTCATCACTGTTATGACAGTGGTTCATGAGTGCATGTCATCACAGCTGTAGTTATTGGTGTTGGGGATCGGTTGGAATGTCATCGTCGATCATCGGTTATATATAATCACTTTGCACCAACCGATCGATCAATTTTTGATTACACAATCGGTTAGAATTATTTTGAATTATAATAAGCACTGTGCACCTAGTGTGATCATCACCGGCCTCGGTGGCGTCATGGTTAGGCCATCGGTCTACAGGCTCGTAGGTACTGGGTTCGGATCCCAGTCGAGGCATGGGATTTTTAATCGAGATACCGACTCCAAACCCTAAGTGAGTACTCTGCAAGGCTCAATGGGTACAGGGGACATTAACCACTTGCACCACCAGTGATCCATAACTGGTTTTACAAAGGCCATGGTTTGTGCTATCCTGCCTGTGGGAAGCGCAAATAAAAGATCCCTTGCTGCCTGTCGTAAAAAGAGTAGCCTATGTGGCGACAGCGGGTTTCCTCTAAAAAACAGTGACAGAATGATCATATGTTTGACGTCCAATAGCCGATGATAAGATAAAAAAAATCAATGTGCTCTAGTGGCGTCGTTAAATAAAACAAACTTTACTTTCTATTGTGATCACTGGGATAGACACAACAAATTGCTTATTTTACCCTTAAGGCAACGCGCCACCATGTGTCGTGTCGTAACTCGCTGTACCATCTTAATATAGCCCGGTTTAGGAAATAGTTCCTCATAAAAAAAATACTACGAAATTCTGATAAGCTTTTTGAAATCTTTCTTTGATGATTACACGCAGGTTTACCTCTGTAGTATTGAAATAACCCATTGGCTTGAAGTTACTTGTTATATGTAGTACTAACTGATAACAACTCTGCAAGTGGTATGGTGCCACTTGTATAACACCAACACTAGGCGGTGGTCGGGCACAGGGGACATTAATTGAAAAATGTCGTGGTCGATCTATGTTGATTTTCTTACACGGTACTTGTCAGTTGAGAGCATTCCATTCCAATATTTATTTACATGCTTATATACCACTAGGGTTTCAAGCATGTCTGTCCCGGGCCCGGTCTCTGGATAGCCAGTGATCTGATCCGGAACAGAAATATATGGGACAATTTTGAATGTTACAGCCAAAAATATATATTGGGCTCTTACAGAAATTGGTGCGCAGTCCTAAAACTATATTTTATATCTATTCCTTTATTAATATTTTAGGCGCATTTAGGTGGTGGTGCTATGGAATTTGAATGGAGCAGTTAAATGCCCCCAAAAAAGGGTGCGCAATTTTGATTGAGGGAATTTGGCGCAATTTTGAACAGTCGGTCGAAAGGTAAATGGCCGAGCTAATATAGGTTTTGATATTAGTGAATCGAGAGTAGCAGCAAACACAGAAATGTCCCTTTAAACTAGTCTGGGAGTGGCAGTCCTCTTTGTGGCGGTGCAAGAGGGATGAAACCTCCAGTAAAGGATCTTCTCGCGAGTGGCTGTCCTCCTACAGACGAGGCACTCGATAGAGATTCGTGGAATCAACCACTGCTGTGCCAAATGCCCATTGGACTCTACATTGTGCAGAGATACGGTCCTGACCATGTTTTACGGTTTTGTCGTTCAGATGTAACCAGGACTTACACCGGTCTAATAGGCACTAGGTTCGCATCTCACCCAGAACGAGTTTAACGACTCTATGGTGTAAGGCCAGTGCACCGACTTCTCTCTCACACTAAGTACTAACCCACTGTCCTGGATAGACAGCTCAGATAGCTGAGGTGTGTGCCCAGGACAGCGTGCTTGAATCTTTATTAGATACAAGAAGGAAAATAGGCTTAAATGAAGTGAAAACCAAGAGTTACGTTTACTGACTTTAAATATTAACTTACCAGCACCTAGGGGCGGGATAGGACGTAGTCCAGTGGTAAACCGCTCGCTTGATGCATGGTCGGTCTAGGATCGATCACCTCGGTGGGCCCATTGGGCTATTTCTCGTTCCTGCCAGTGCGCCACGACTGGGTGTATCAAAGGCCGTGGTATGTGTTATTCTATCTGCGGGATGGTGCATATAACAGATCGCTTGCTACTAGAGCACACTAATTTATTAATCATCGGCAACTGGATGTAAAACATTTGAGAATCTTGACGTATTTTCTCAGAGAGGGAATATTTTACCATTAGTAGCAAGGGATCCTTTACATGCATCATTCCAAAGACAGGATAGTACATACCACAGCCTGATATACCATTCGTCGTGCACTGCCTTGAACGAGAAGTAGCCCACAGACTGGACAGCACATACATGTACCACGGTATTTGATAGACTAGTCACAGGTTATTGGTTGGGACGAAGCAAAAATAAATAAATAAATAGATAATAAATAAATAAATAAATAAATAAATAACATAATAAAAAACATCGAATGGATCCACCGAAGAGATTCGATCCTAAGCTAGAAGCAGCTCAAGCGAGCGCTCCACCGACTGAGCTAGATCCCGCCAATTGTCACTTACACAGCGTTCAGATGTTCGTGTTTGTGTTTTCCTCCTGCTCCCGCCGCAGCACCACCGCTGTAAATACAAGAAAACATTTTTATTTTTTATTTTTTATTTTTTAATTTTTTTTATCATCATGATCATGCAAATGCGATATTTGGCGAAAAGTTAGGAGAAAAACATTATTCAATTTTATGTCTAGTTCAAGTTGTTTGTTTGCCTGGAGTTTTACAACTCATAAGGTGAATACATAACATAAATAATACAACATAGTTATACAAAATACACACGTGCAAAGCAATGGTGGGTGTGATTTATATATAATCATAGACAAATGAAGTGATATAAGGTACATTTATTACATTAACTGCCATCCTGCATTAACCGATCTCTAATTGTATTACCTTGCACTAAACATGTTCCCTAGGTTATTCAATTCTTTATTGTCACCGGTGATTAATAACTCTATAAAATGACGGAGATGTATTGGTGAAACGAATAGCTACTAGTTTGCTGCATGCTGCATGAATGCATGTCATAATCAATCAAATAAAATGTCGTCTGGACAGAAGATGTTATTAAAAAAAGGAAAGGAATGCTGGTTTTACGGCACCCCAGCACAACTTAATCTATAAAGTTAAAGTTTGTTTTGTTTAAAGGGTCATACCCTAGTTTTTAAACACTAAGAAATTTTTTGACTATTAGAGCCGTTTTTGATGATTGAAATCATACTTTACTTAGCTTTTATGTTTTATATTATCAATTTCCGTACATTCGAAGTGTTTTTGGTCATCCTGGTGTTTTTATTATCACAAAATGCATTTCTCATATTTTTTAAAACGCACACGCGTCTGAGAAGTAACAGTTATGGAGTCACGTTTTAGTCTATTTTTACAGGGCATTTCACCATTTCAAAGTCACAGACTACTGTTTCACTCAATTGTAACTTTATCCAAATGTTTCGTGCTGGGGTGTCGTTAAACATTGATTCATTCATTCATTCATTTATCCAAGTGTGTTACAGGTTTGTAGATTAACTAAACTTAGTGTTAATTTTAACGGGTTGAAACTAGGGTCTGTCCGTTAACGTTTGTTTTGTTTAACGACACCACTGGAGCACATTGATTAATTAATCATCGGCTATTGGATGTCAAACATTTGGTAATTCTAACGCGTAGTCATCAGAGGAAACCCGCTACATTTTTCCTGATGAAGCCAGGGATGTTTTATATGCACTTTCCCACAGACAGGAAAACACATACCACAGCCTTTGTCCAATTGTGGTGCATTGATTGGAACGAGAGAAAAACCCAATCAGTTGAATGTATCCAGCGAGGTGGTTCGATCCTGCGACGCAAGCACCTCAAGCGAGCACTCAACCGACTTAGCTAAACCCCGCCCCGTTTTGTTTAACGACACCAATAGAGCACACTGATTTATTAATAATCGGCTCTAGTAGTGTCGTAAAATGAAAATACACTTTAACTTTGTGACTAGATTCTCACCCGAAAAATCCCCCCCACCATCCGAGCCAGGGGCAGAGGCAACACAAGATACAGAAGAGGAAGAACAGGAAGAAGGCGAGCGCTATGAGAAACGCCGCCAGGATCGCAGTTTCCTCCCTTGATAGGCCGGCGATCGGCACCAGCGCAAACCCGCCGCCGACAGGGGGCATAATCCGCACAGCTTGGACTGCATCTGTAAATTGAAATAAAAAGCTTTTGTTTGATTTTAGACTTTAAACAATTGCCTTTGTCGTTGTTGTTTGTTGTTCTGGGGTTGTTTGTTTTTGTTTGTTTTTGTTTGTTTGTTTGTAGCCGGGGATGATATAACAATTTCTCCATACCATAGCTTAATAGCTTTTAAGTATGTGCTTTCAAAGGAATAGTCGGGCGGGACAAATTTAAGGGTCAAAAGAATAGATCTCACCCATTGTTAATGCTACATCAACTCTAAATGACTCATTTTGAATAGTTAAGGTGCAGTCGAAGATTCGGTGTATGTATGTGTGTGTGTGTGTGTGTGTGTATGTGTGTGTGTGTGTGTGTGTGTGTCTGTCTCTGTGTCTCTGTGTCTCTCTGTCTCTCTCTCTCTCTCTCTCTCTCTCTCTCTCTCTCTCTCTCTCTGTGTGTGTGTGTGTGTGTGTGTATGTGTGGGTGGGTGGGTGCAAGGTTGAGCAATATTCTGATGGGGGAGGGGCATGTGCTGATTTAAAGGAGGTGCGTTAACTATAAATAGCAAACGTGCACCACCTAGAACTGAAATAACCATGTGCGTGTACAGGGGGTGAGCTTCGGAGGTCGTAACCCCCCGCTGCCTATGTAAATTTTCCCTTTTCATAATGTATTTTCGGGACGAGCAAGACTCGACTCCACTAGAAATGTCACCCGCCGTAACCTAGACCCCCCCCCCCCCCCCCCCGCATACATTTCTGTACACGCGCCTAATGACACCCATTTTCCTACCACAGTAACACTCATCCAATTACTGACTATAACGTCAGACGTTTTGCAGTTGACTAGCGAGGGAAGATACGCATTAGAGAACACAGAACACATGCACCAAACAAGTCTGTTGTGTTGTCTATTGAGGACAGTTTTACCTTGATGCATTGCTCAGCTGTAAAGCTGCAAGTCATAACATGTTTGACTGGATGCGGTGTGTGTGTGCGAGATCCGATTGTCGCGTCTGCTGTGTCTGCTGCTTGCGTTTTAGGCATATCCACCATATACGAGTGTTTCATAGGGACTGGCGGCAAGCATTTAGCAGACGCACACATCGCACGAATCCAGTCCTGGGTCCATATTTTCGAAGCAATCTTAGCCTACGAAATCGTAAAATCGTCGTAAGCTATGACGTCACTATGGCGTGCGCTGTAGTGACGTCACACCCTACGATGATTATAGGATTTCGTACGACTAAGATAGCTTCGAAAATATGGGCCCAGACGCTT
>NC_054703.1:1289591-1294591 GCF_016097555.1 Gigantopelta aegis
AATGTTTAACAACACCCCATCACGACAAATACATCGGCTATTGGATGTCAAACTATGGTAAATAATTCCACTGGTTGAATGAATGAATGAATGAATGAATGGATGGATGGATGAATGAATGAATGTTTAACAACACCCCATCACGACAAATACATCGGCTATTGGATGTCAAACTATGGTAAATGCAACAATAATTCCACTGGTTGAATGAATGAATGTTTAACAACACCCCATCACGAAAAATACATCGGCTATTGGATGTCAAACTATGGTAAATGCAACAATAATTCCACTGGTTGAATGGACATTTAACAACACCCCATCACGACAAATACATCGGCTATTGGATGTCAAACTATGGTAAATGCAACAATAATTCCACTGGTTGAATGAATGAATGTTTAACAACACCCCATCACGAAAAATACATCGGCTATTGGATGTCAAACTATGGTAAATGCAACAATAATTCCACTGGTTGAATGGACATTTAACAACACCCCATCACGACAAATACATCGGCTATTGGATGTCAAACTATGGTAAATGCAACAATAATTCCACTGGTTGAATTAATGAATGTTTAACAACACCCCATCACGACAAATACATCGGCTATTGGATGTCAAACTGTGGTAAATGCAACAATAATTCCACTGGTTGAATACAAACCACAATACGACCTTTTAGTCGATCTATCTATGTGGTTTGAACATTGCTTCTTATGTAGAAATATGTCTATTATAATCAGATATTAAAACATGTGAAAAATGCACTTCGTGGTATCAGAAATACCGGGATGACCCGAAGCACTTCGGATGTACAGAACTGGATAATTTAAACAATATAATGAAAATAATGTCTGATTTCTATTATCAAAAAAAAGAAAAAAAAAGAAAAAAAAAAAGAAAAAAAAAAAAAAAAAAAAAAAAAAAAAAAAAAAAAAAAAAAAAAAAAAAGAAAAAAAAGAAAAAGAAAAAAAAAGGCTTTAATGGTGGAAAAACACGCCGTAGTGTTTAAAAACTAGGGTCTATCATTTTCAGATGTGTTTCACTAATAATCTAATTTCTTCACAATCTAAAATTACATATGAAAGGGAAGGAAATGTTTTATTTAACGACGCACTCAACACATTTTACATACGGTTATATGACTTTGGACATATGGTTAAGGACCACACAGATATTGAGAGAGGAAACCCGCTGTCACCACTTCTTGGCCTACGCTTTTCGATTAGCAGCGAGGCATCTTTTATATGCACCATCCCACAGACAGGATAACACATACCACGGCCTTTGATATAGCAGTCGTGGTGCACTGGCTGGAGAGAGAAATAGCCTAATGGGCCCACCGACGGGGATCGATCCCAGACCGACTGCGCATCAAGCGAACGCTTTACCACTGGGTCACGTCCCGCCCCTCGCTGCTAATCGAAACGAGTAGTCCATGAAGTGGCGACAGCGGGTTTCCTCTCTCAATATCTGTGTGGTCCTTAACCATATGTCTGACGCCATATAACCGTAGATAAAATGTGTTGAGTGCGTCGTTAAATAAAACATTTCTATCTTTCTTTTTAGAACGTCAGTGTCTGTATAATAAATAATGTGTTTTGGGTCATTATAACATTTGTGGTAGACCAAACTGAATTTTACATCCTAATATTTTCGTACGTAAAATGAAGTTTGGGATATTACAAACATTAAAGTTTAAACATTAACGACACCACTAGAGCACATTGATTTATTAATCATCGGCTATTGGATGTCAAACATTTGGTAATTTCGACATATAGTCTTAGAGAAAAAACCCGCTACACTTTTTCATTAGTAGCAAGGGATCTTTTATATATGCACCATCCCACAGACAGGATAGCACATACCACGGCCTTTGATATACCAGTCGTGGTGCACTGGATGGAGGGAGAAATAGCCCAATGGGCCCACCGACGGGGATTGATCCCAGACCGACCGCGCTACCAGCGAGCGCTTTACCACTGAGCTACGTCTGCCCCTTTAAACATTAGAACGACCAGATAGAGGATATATATATATATATATATATATATATATATATATATATACACACAGACGCTGATATTTAATGTGTAATATTAGTTGTTAAAAAGGCTATGTTAGATGCAGTGACAGCAATCGCTGGGCAGTCTCTTTAAAAGTATATACATGTATATGTATATTATATAGTATTTCCCTAGCTTGTTTTAGGCTGGTGCGGCATCACGTCTCAATAGTCTAGCACCATCTTGCCTTAATCGGTGCCATGCTTCCCTCAGATTAAACAAGCCTTTTTCAATTTCAATAATCCCGAGTCAAGTCCCCGATCATATCGGTGGTCGGACTCGGGAAGGGCGTGTTCGAAACCCCAGTGGTATATGAGCACGTACAACTAGTTATCTACCTATCAATTTCAATTATTAATTAATAACATATGCCTGTTATATATTTTGTCATTCATTTAAAGCAAGCACATTAATGAAATTTATTTTTATGTCAATTGATATTGTTTGCCTTAAATGGAAAAAAGTGCCTTGAAAATGGTAAAAATATCCCAAAAACCTTTAGTCGACTATGTCTTGCCAAATATCTGGGGTAAACAGTAACATAGATCAGGGGCCTAATTCACAAAACTCTCTTAGACTATCTTAAACTGTCTTAAACATCACATCGTCTTTGCAAGTTGTTTTGCATTGCACTGCCAGATCGCAAAGTTGCGAGAGTTTAGAATATTAGGCCCATGGTATTATATTTAAAGAAAGAAAAACAATTATAATTATTATTTACCTGTAACCATCTTGAAGGAAAATTCAACTCGACCACAGCGATCGCAATTAGCTCCCAGCAGACGACAGTCTCCTAGTCACGGGAGCGGCGGGAATCTGTCAGTGACGTCATCGATGTCAGACTGAATTCATTACCGTCATGGCGGCATCGGTCATACTAACACCTTTGTCTTTTGATTGCTGATGCTAACAACTTACCGGAGAGTCTTCTAAGGGGAGAGAAATCGTTTCATGTAACTTGAAGAGTGCAGCTAAAGTTCGTCAAACGAGTTTGCTGGTTGGGGTGTATGTCCAGGACAGCAGGATTTTAATGTTTAAGTGGATTATATAAACATACATAAACACACACGTACGCACGCATATACGCACATAAAGACAGAGACAGACAGACAGAAAGAGAGAATGAATAAATGAATGTTTAATGACACCTAGTACGAAATATATATATATATATATATATATATATATATATATATATATAGATATAGAGAGAGAGAGAGAGAGAGAGAGAGAGAGGAGAGAGAGAGAGAGAGAGAGAGAGAGAGAGAGAGAGAGAGAGAGATAGAGAGAGAGAGAGAGAGAGAGAGAGAGACAGATTAGATTAGATTAGATGTTAAACGATACGCCAGCAAGATATATATATATATATATATATATATATATATATATATATATATATATATATATATATATATATATATATATATATATACACCGTTAAAAGTGTATGTTTATCTCTACATGACAGGCTTGTTTCATGAGATGTAGATTTAATTACACCGTCAACGGAAGCTGATGACGTAATGGACTCTGTGACGTCGAGGTTACGTCACTATGCAGGTCTATAGGTGATGTGTGGTATGCGCACAGAAGGTATTTGCGTCTGTGTCGACATGCTGATACGAGTTCATTCTTGGAGTTTAGTGTGCTGGTTTCAGGTTTATACATTATGAACAGTTTTTACTTCAGGCAGAGGTTACATCTTTTGCTCGCTGGAGAGTATGGCTTTGCTTTGGATAAAATGTTCCACTTAATGGTGTATGGGGTGAATCTATCCTTCAGTGTCCAAATGTACTGACTTAGCGCTGTTGCGTTCTTCTGTGTTGCGTTTTGAAAACTGCTCGTGTGCGCGGTATATCTCGTCTTAAATGTGTTCTCGGTCAAACCAACGTATGTTTCTTGCTTGTTGTCATCGAGTGTATTAACGGTAGCTTGATATATTACTCCTTTCTGCAAGCATTTACCCTCAAGTGGACATTCAGCTCTTCGTCTACAGTTGCATTCTCTGGAGGGAACGGCGTCTTTGTCTGTGTTGTTAAAGAAGAGTTTTGTTATGCGCTGAAATTATTTTTCCAACATT
This sequence comes from Gigantopelta aegis, assembly GCF_016097555.1. Classification (NCBI taxonomy): domain Eukaryota; kingdom Metazoa; phylum Mollusca; class Gastropoda; order Neomphalida; family Peltospiridae; genus Gigantopelta; species Gigantopelta aegis. The sequence continues at coordinate 1,293,749 of NC_054703.1, forward strand.
AGGCATGCAGCTATAGCTAATTTTAACGGTGTTTCGATTTATAATTTTGTGGAGAGGGTTGCTTTTGGGAAAGCACTCATCGAGTAATCTGAGGAACTGGTGACCTACGTTGGTTTTCACGTTGGAGCTATATGGTGGGTTGTACCAGGTGATGTTTCTATTGCGGTTGTTTCTACGTCTGCTGTTTTCTGCTGTTGGGGTGTATTTGAGGTTATAGTTATATCCGCTCTTGAATAAGGCTTCCTTATATGGGCGTTTCGCTTGTTCAAAGATGCACTCATTCGAAGATATATCAGAAAGCCTTTTATTTATTGTTTTTGGTATACTGCGGATGATATTTGGAGGGTGGTTGCTCTTGTTGTGGATGTATAAAGGTGTGTTGTTTGGTTTCATATAGGGTTTGACTGAGCTCTTTTCAAGATCTAGAGTTACGTCTAAGTAATCTACAGATTTTTTGTTGGCGACTATGGTGCTCTTGAGTTTATGGTTTGCAAATATTCTGCAAATATCTTTTTTGATTATCTCTATGGTTCTCGGTGACTCATTGAATGCAGCTAGGCCATCGTCGCGATATAGTCCTATATTGTTGCCTTATTTGGCTTGTAGTTCTGAAAGAAGAAAGAGCCCGACAATTTCGCAAATTTCTGCTCCATCATAACTACCCATAGTTACATCAAACCGTGATTGTTTGCCTCTTTTGCACCACGCTTTGCTGTTGTTAAATAGCAGTGAATTTCTTGCTTGTAATATATTTGCATCTCATCCCTAGAAATATCGTCGAATTTGGATGCGAACAGTAGGGCTTGTTTCACGAGATTTTCTGTTATGGACGGATAAAAATCA
>NC_054703.1:1299591-1315578 GCF_016097555.1 Gigantopelta aegis
AAATTTTTTCGGCCGTGGCTCAAAATTCTTATGTTAATTTTTTTATAAATAGCCCAACGCACTTTACTTTGGCGCCCGTTCAATTGCTCAAATCACCTTAAAACCTTTTAGGCGAGCAGTCAAATATACTTTTGGATTTAATTTCTTAGTCCGGACATGACTAGGGTGCAGGTTATTCTCCGTAGACTTAGGCTTTTTTAGACCTTACTAAATTTTTAAATTCCAAATTCCGCCCACTTCAAACTTACCCCCCCCCCCCCCCCCCCCCCCTCCTGTCCCGGACTTAGTCACTGACGAAAGTCAGAAATTAAGCCCGTGATAGGCGTGCGTGAAGCTCTCGTGGCACATATGCACGTTAAAACTTTACCCGAACCCGAACTCATATACCACTAGAGTTTTGAGCATGCCCATCCCGGGGCCTGTCTCTGGATAGCCAGTGACTTGCTCCGGGACAGAACAAAATTAAGGGGATAATTTTGAAATTTACATCCAAAAATTAAATAGTGGGCCTTTAAAATTTTTATGCGCATCTCTAATTAATATAATTAATAAAGAAAATTCTACTCATTAAATTTGGTCGCTAGATTAGATCGGGCGGTCAAAAAGAAATTAGATAGACAGATAGATAACACGTCTGATTTGGGAATGAGGTGGGGGGGGGGGGGGGGGGGGTGAAAATGGACAGAATTTTGAAAATAGCAATTAGTAAAAGAAATTAGTAGGATTAAAATTAGAAAAAAAAACGTTACAAGCCAAAAATAATTGAATTGACTGCTCGGCCGAATATTTATATATTTTGGAGCATTTTAGGACAGTCCAAAAATAAATAAGAGAAAGAAGAGAGGATCGGACTATTTAATAATATTTTTAAAAAAAGAAGTAATTTCAACATAAAATTTTGAACGAAGGTCTAAAAGTTTAAAGTCCGATCTATATGGTCCGGGCCGGGGGGGGGGGGGGGGGTAAGTTTGAGGTGGGCGGAATTTGGAATACGAATTTAGTCATTAGGTCAAAGACCGAAGACCAAAATGTGCTACAAAAATTTAAGTCCAAACAATAAAATTAGAGTGCTCGACCGAAAAGGTTTTAAAGTGATTTGAGCAATTTAGACGGGCTGCCAAAATAATCGGCGTGGGACTGTTTACAGAAAAAGAAAAAGAAACTGCGGCCAAATTTTTTAAAGTCCAACTAAGCCCTAAAAAAGAAAGTACATGTTCTAGGAGAGGGTGCGCAGCGGAACTCATGGCGAGTTGATGGGATGATCGGCTCGGAACTTCGGGAAGAAGTGAGGCAGGTCGATGCAGCACTCTCCCCGAAGTATTGCTGAGTAGTCTTCCGGAAGTATCAGCTTGATAATCCGATGAACGATTGGATTATCCATGTCTGATTTCAGCAAGCCTTGCCGGTACATCCCGTTCCGCTCCGACGTCAGGTAGTAGGTGCGACTTCCCTCGACGTACTGGAACTGGTACCGCCCTTGACCAGTTGGTGTTGGTTTCCAGCTCTTGGTGATGAAGGGGCCTGGCAGCTGAGAGGTCGCAGTGAACTCCCCCTTCACACAGTCGCGGTACCGTCCAGGAAGCTTGTTGCGTGCGATCTGCCAAGTCGTGGGCTGTGTGTCGGACAAGTCCTGGACCGACACCTTCCTCTTCTTGGCTTCACGCTCTGCAACCGCTGTCACAACAACTCGTGGAGACGCCGGTGGATTGGTTGGTGCGGACGACACTTTTCCTATTTCCATCGGCGTTGGTGCTGCAGGGGGAGGGGCCGCCACTGCCGGTTTAGCCGACAGCTTTGGCTCCCCCTTTGCCGCTCCTGGCGTCTGCTGCTTCCGAGTAGTGGGGGGGGTGGCGATGCAGAAGGGGCCGCCGCCGGCAGTTGAGTTGCCGGTTTTGGCCCCCCTGAACCGCCCCTGCCGGTCTCGTCTTCTTCTGTGAAGGAAACCTCGACGTTTGATAAACACAACCGCATTCTGCGCTGTCTCGAGTAGGAAATCTGGACGGTTTGCACCAATAAATACGATTCGGGATAATGCAAGGGAGACAACTACATTGCTAAATTACAATCCATCTATTGCTAAATTTGTCTAACTGACAGAACCAGTTACATGCTACTGTTAAACCAGTTATCTGTAGGTAGTCACCGGCCTCGGTGGCGTCGTGGTTAGACCATCGGTCTACAGGCTGGTAGGTACTGGGTTCGGATCCCAGTCGAGGCATGGGATTTTTAATCCAGATACCGACTCCAAACCCTGAGTGAGTGCTCCGCAAGGCTCAATGGGTAGGTGTAAACCACTTGCACCGACCAGTGATCCATAACTGGTTCAACAAAGGCCATGGTTTGTGCTATCCTGTCTGTGGGAAGCGCAAATAAAAGATTCCTTGCTGCTAATCGGAAACAGTAGCCCATGTAGTGGCGACAGCGGGTTTCCTCTCAAAATCTATATGGTTCTTAACCATATGTGTGACCCGTAAAGGAGCTAAATATGTAGCAGACAAATGTATAATTAAATATTGTGAATTGTCTAGATGGTTTTGACAACTATATATGATGCTGTGTCATTCTGATGAAAACAGTGTTGCACCTAGATGACCTTTGACCCCATATCCGGCCATCAAGGTCAGCTAACGTCAAGGACGTTTTTTTAGATATCCCTGTGCACTTTAGCGTTTGAAGGTAATCACATTTACCAAATGGAACATTACTGTTGCCAGTTCTGTGGAGTTTTTAACTTCTTACTGAAAATCTAGTATTTTGTGGATTTTGTCAAAAGTTCAAATGTCATCTAAATATTTAAAATATTACCTGTTTTCAAAGGTTATGATTTAAAAAAAACTTACTTAGGATGTCTTGCACAAAAGCTAAATAAACAATGCCTATCTTATTCTGAGCTTTTGAGGGTCCATTATAATTTGTGGGGTCGTAATTTAAAGGCAACACGCTCACGTCATAATAGAAATTATTCAATCTAAAACGTATGTATTTTATTTTATACGGAAAACTACAAGCGTCATTTTGGTGTGTAAAATGCTACGATATATTGATATCTCGTCAAGATATGTCAAATGTAATTTCCCCTACCCCCAATTTTTGGTCTCTTTTTTATAGCGCTAATTTTGAACATAAGGTCAAATTTCTCACTTATTGCCAGAACCCTGAATGATTTACGTTCATTTCAGCAACATAACTTGAATCCAGCCAGTGCACCACGACTGGTATATCAAAGACCGTGGTATGTGTTATCCTGTCTGTGGGATGGTGCATATAAAAGATCTCTTGTTGCTAATCGAAAAAGTGGCGACAGCGGGTTTTCTCTCTCAATATCTGTGTGGTCCTTAACCATATGTCCGACGCCATATATAACCGTAAAGAAAATGTGTTGAGTGCGTCGTTAAATAAAACATTTCCTTCGTTCCTTTCAAGGTTCAAGCACTGTCACAACTACGGCATGTTTCCGACGTAATAATATATCCACAGCTATGTTTCTCGGCAGTCATTAAATTAACATTTCCTTTCCTTTGTGTTAAGACATTACATACAGGTAGGTAGAAGGAAGGAAATGTTTTATTTAACAACGCACTCAACACATTTTATTTACGGTTATATGGCGTCAGACATATGGTTAAGGACCACACAGATTTTTGAGAGAAAAGCCGCTGTCGTCACTTCATGGGCTACTCTTTCCGATTAGCAGCAAGGGATCTTTTATTTGCGCTTCCCACAGGCAGGATAGCACAAACCATGGCCTTTGTTGAACCAGTTATGGATCACTGGTCGGTGCAAGTGGTTTACACCTACCCATTGAGCCTTGCGGAGCACTCACTCAAGGTTTGGAGTCGGTATCTGGATTAAAAATCCCATACCTCGACTGGGATCCGAACCCAGTACCTACCAGCCTATATACCGATGGCCTAACCACGACGCCACCGAGGCCGGTATACAGGTAGGTAGGTAACTAGTTTAACGTGCTCATATATTATACCACTAGCGTTTCGAACACGCCAATTACATACGCTGGGCGGGATTTAGCTCAGTCGGTTGAGTGCTCGCTTGAGATGCTTGCGTCGCAGGATCGAACCACCTCGGTGGATCCATTCATCTGATTTTTTTTTTTTTTTCTCGTTCCAACCAGTGCACCACAACTGGACAAAGGCCGTGGTATGTGCTTTCCTGTCGGATGGAAAATGCATATAAAAGATCCCTTGCTGCATTAGAAAACATGTAGCGGGTTTCCTATCATGACTACGAGTCAGAATTATCAAATGTTTGACATCCAATAGTCGATGATTAATTAATCAATGTGCTCCAGTGGTGTCGTTAAACAAAACAAACTTCTTGTTTTTTTTTTATGTATAATAATCCACAACTGGTGTAACAAAGGTTGTGGTATGTACTATCCTGTCTGTGGGATGGTGCATATAAAAGATCCCTTTCTGCTAATCGAAAAGAGTAGCCCATGAAGGAGCGACAGCGGGTTTTCTCTCTCAATATATGTGTGGTCCTTAACCATATGTCCGAAGCCATATATCCGTAAAAAAATTATTGAGCGTGTCGTTAAATAAAACATTTCCTTTCTCTCTTGGAAGTAAAACTGTGTTAAAGTAATGTCCCAGTATTGCCTAGTGGTAAAGCGTTCGCTTGATGCGCGGTCGGTCTACGATTAATCCCCGTCGGTGGAATCATTGGGCTACTTTCGTCCCAGCCAGTGCTCCACAACTGGTGTAACAAAGGCTGTGGTATGTACTAAAAATCCTGTCTGTGGGATGGTGCATATAAAAGATCCCTTGCTGCTAATCAAAACAGAGTAGCCCATGAAGTGGCGACAGCGCGTTTCCTCTCTCAGTATCTGTCCGACGCCATATAACCGTACATAAAATGTGTTGAGTGCGTCGTTAAATAAAACATTTCCTTCCTTCCTTCTATTTTTTAAAAATAAAACACCTTGCGTGCTAAAATCTAAGCAGCTGTTGTGACACTTATCAGCTAAATTACTAAATGGACATTGTAAACAACCTGCAGAGGGATGAACTGTTTAGTATTACTCAATGCTATACACGTAATTGCAAGTTATAAACATTATGCAAAAATTGGATTGTTTAATATCAATAAATGCTGTCCATATAACTGTAGATATTATGCGAATGTGTCATAAGATATCTGTATTTGCAAACATGCAAATTATTGGGCTGTGCAATATCACGAAATGGTATCCATGTAATCATTCAATCTAATTAAAATTAGCTCCACTGGTTAATTACTATTACCTGTGGATCTAACAGCACCCCGTTGGAGCTCATGTCCAATTGACCTTTCATTCGACCAATCAAAACCTTACTTGCAAAATCATGCCAGTGATTTGAAAAGAATTTGAAAACATTCGGAATTATACCGAGGGTATACGAAGTGATTCGGATGAATTACGAAGTATGCCGGAAACTAATTTCAATATAAAAATTTAATGTTGAACTTTCATTTGAAAATGAAAAAAAAAAAACCGTGATGGTATAGCCATTGAATCTGTTTATACTAGTATACAATCAAGAGTTTATTACTGCAATCCACCATCCGTTTTTTAATGTTGAAATAGGCGAACAAGTTCGCCTATTGCATAAATAGTATCTCCCGATAGTTTTAGAATTTGTATGTTCCCAAATAACGCTATAAAAGGCGAAGTGTAATTGGTCAATATTTATATTATTATTTATAGATAAAATGTCATCTGGACATAGGAGTACACGCAATGCTGTTAGATCTACTGGTAGACCAGTAGAGCTAATTTTAATCAGATTGGTAATTATTTACACTGTGTTTTAATTTATTTGTTGAATTTTTATATTGATGTTGATCATCACTTCATGTTTGCATTTACCACAGGTTGACACCCAATAGCCGATGTATTTTTCGTGCTGGGGTGTCGTTAAACATTCATTCATTCATTCATTCCATGTAATTACACTATTATACAAATTATTAGGCTGTGCAAATTCATTAAATGCTGTCCATTTTATCGCAAATGTCTTTGTTACTTAATTTAATGTTTTATTATTGCAAAAACGACAATAATAGACATTGTTGATTCGTATTTAATTTCTAGGTGTATTCTGCTCACGTTTTATAGAACTCTTTAGGTATTACCGGCCTCGGTGGCGTCGTGGCAGGCCATCGGTCTACAGGCTGGTAGGTACTAGGTTCGGATCCCAGTCGAGGCATGGGATTTTTAATCCAGATACCGACTCCAAACCCTGAGTGAGTGCTCCGCAAGGCTCAATAGGTAGGTGTAAACCATTTGCACCGACCAGTGATCCATAACTGGTTCAACAAAGGCCATGGTTTGTGCTATCCTGCCTGTGGGAAGCGCAAATAAAAGATCCCTTGCTGCCTGTCGTAAAAAGAGTAGCCTATGTGGCGACAGCGGGTTTCCTCTAAAAACAGTTTGACGTCCAATAGCCGATGATAAGATAAAAAATCAATGTGCTCTAGTGGCGTCGTTAAATAAAACAAACTTTACTTTAGGTATTAACCGGCCTCGGTGGCGTCGTAGTTAGGCCATCGGTCAACAGGCTGGTAGGTACTGGGTTCGGATCCCAGTCGAGGCATGGGCTTTTTAATCCAGATACCGACTCCAAACGCTGAGTGAGTGCTCCGCAAGGTTCAATGGGTAGGTGTAAACCACTTGCCCCGACCAGTGGTTCAACAAAGGCCATGGTTTGTGCTATCCTGCCTGTGTGAAGCGCAAATAAAAGATCCCTTGCTGCGCCATATAACCGTAAATAAAATGTGCTGAGTGCTTCATTAAATAAAACTCTTTTTTTTCTTTAGGTATTAGGGACGGGACGTAGCTCAGAAGTACAGTGCTCGTCTTATGCGCGATCGACCATACATGTAATGAGAGAATAAACCCGCTTTCACTCGTTAGATACATTTTAAAACAACTCGTTGTGAGATAAATGATATCTAACGGTCACTTATGTATTATTCTCTCTCTCTCTCTCTCTCTCTCTCTCTCTCTCTCTCTCTCCGCTCCTCTCTCTCTCTCTCTCTCTCTCTCTCTCTCTCTCTCTCTCTCTCTCTCTCTCTCTCTCTCTCTCTCTCTCTCTCTCTCTCTCTCTCTCTCTCTCTCTCTCTCTCTCTATATATATATATATATATATATATGTATATGTTATCTCTGTATATATATATATATATATATATATATAATATATATATATATATATATATATATATATATATATTTATATTTGTATGTGTATGTGTGTGTATGTGTATGTGTAGTATATATATATATATATATATATATATATATATATATATATATATATATATATATATATATATATATATATACATACACATACACATACACATACACATTTCAGTACATCAACCACACAAATATATCGAAGGCACATTGATCAACTTCAAAATTTCTGGTTCAATACACATACAGTGTTCATCGTATTATATATATATATATATATATATATATATATATATATATATATATATATATATATATATATATATATATATATATATATATATATGTATATATATGTATTGAACCAGAAATTTTGAAGTTGATCAATGTGCCTTCGATATATTTGTATGGTTGCTGTACTGAAATGTGTTGACAACTATCTATGTTAGATTATATACAAAAAACAGGAAAGACGATAAAGACATTAAACACTGTATAGAGCCCTTTGTGTACGTGCAAACATGTTGTTGCGGTGATTTGCAAAATGTTCAGAATCTGTTAAAAACACAATTATTTGTGAGTTATTGTAGTAGTTTGTACGCGTGGTGCATTATGGGTGAAATGTATGCAGGATACCATGAAGGATCTGCAGGGCTTCTAGAATTTTATAAAAACCACTAGCCATGGGATCAGTGATTTTAAAAATGTACTAGCCATAATTAAAAATTAACTAGCTCTACTTTAAATAAATACAATTTTATTAATAGTAATAATCAGACGTCACCTAAAGAGGGAGATAGAACTTAAAATTCCTTAGATTGGGGGTGGAAAGAGGGGGCAGGATATTCATATTTGCAAAATATGTAACTGCAGCATTTGACAAGGGTTTTTTCTACTAGCCGTCGGGCTTGTTATAGTAGGTATTTAATAGCCCGACACTGAATATCACTAGCCATGGCAGTGGCCTACCACAATCTAGAAGCCCTGGATCTTACAATATGTTATAATAACGCATGCTAATGAATGATTGAACAACGACGACCATACATTGTCAGTAAGATGTTTGTCAATTATCGAGTAAAAACTTTGTATCTTTACTTCGTTCATTAGCATATTCGCTGAAAAGCAAAATCGAAACAACCTCAAACGATCTACTTGCCTACCCGCGGTGTAAAAGTGTTTACGTCTAATCAGTGTGTGTAAATCGCTGGCACAAGATATTGTATACTATGTAATCAGTTTTGTATGTGACAATGGCGTAGCCAGCATGAGGCAGACGAGGCGATTGCCTCGTCTGGAATTTCTCTAGATTTATTTTATTTTTCCCATGACACTGATATTTATTTTACAGGTCTGGGTTTGCCTCGGCGTTTTTTCCTCTCTGGCTACGCCCCAGTGTGATGTTTAATTTTATGGATCACTGAACTGAAATAAAATGTATTATTATTATTATTATTATTATTATTATTATTTATTATTATTCCAAGTCTGCTTGCCCCATTTCCCTGTAATTGTAAAGAAAAATATTAAAGGGACATTCCTGAGTTTACTGCAACTTTTAAGATGTTATCAACTAACAGAGACATTTTAACGATTGTAATTATATATCAAATATATTTTTTCTGTATAAAATATTAGTGTCATATATATTAAACATGTTTTCTGATCGTTCTAATATTTGTACTAGGTTAAATGTCATCTTATTTTCTAAACTATTGTTTTTTTTAGTACGTACGAAATTATTTGAAGACAAAATCCAGTTTGGGCTTCTTACTAATATTAAGACGGCCAGAACACATTGAATATACCGACACTGATATTCTAAACAAGAAAACATATTTAATATGTAAGTTTAATCGTAGGAATATTTTATTAGTTGGAAACATCTTACAATGCAGCAAACTCAGGAATGTCCCTTTTAAAGAGTAGATATGTGGAACACTTTCCTGATTCGGTAATGCTACTATGCCAGTTTTGAGTAAACTGGTCTTCTAGTTGTAATTTTACAAGTTTTTGTCCCTTTAATGTTTTCTTCCTTATTTTAAGCAATTCCTTTCTGTTTTGTTCTGATCTTTTCGAGTAAAATATTCATCTTCTACTAATTGTTTATTTCATCGTTTAATTTAGCCTCTAGTATATTTTCTTTTTTCTTTTTAAAAGCTGAATTAGATATTGTTTTTTTCACGAATTTTCATCCGTAGAGTTTCTAGAAAGAGCTGATATTTATGGTTAATTGTATATTCTTGTTAGAAATATAGCTAATGTTTTCTAGAATGTAAACAGGTAGCACATACTGATGTTTATATATCTATAATTGTCTCTTTAACGATTTTAGCAATGTTTGTTTCTGTCCCGAGTCAGACCCCCGATGTTATCGGAAGCCGGACTCGGGATAAGCGTGTTCGAAACCCTAGTGGTATAGGAGCACATTAAGCTAATTATGATTGATTAACAATGTTTATCTCTATGTAACGAGTGGGGAGGGACGTAACCTAGTGGTAGGATCGATCCCCGTTGGCGGGCCCATTGAACTATTTCTCATTTCAGCCAGTGCACCATGACTGGTATATCAAAGGTCGTGGTATGTGGTATTCTGTTTGTGGGATGGTGCCTTTGCTACTAATGGAAAAATGTAGCTGGTTTCCTCTCTAAGACTATATGTCAAATTTACCAAATGTTTGACATCCAATAGCCTATCAATATTAAATCAATGTGCTCTAGTGGTGTCGTTAAACAAAACAAACGAACGGCTCTTTAAGATGACATTTCCCAAATCTTCTAAAGTAATCACTAGCCCTTGGATTATTTTCAAGTAAATAATGTTTAGTATCTAAATTACGATTTAAAGGCATATTGTCACAGACCACTGACCTATTTAATGGTCTAACAAAGTATTACCTGAACAAAAATAATTTGATTTGTCCCTAAAAGTACTTTATTCAACCATCTTCATAACCACCATACTCCATTTATTAATGATATTTTGTAGAAATAATTGAATTATGGCAATGGTCCATAATTCAAAACCTAAAATTGCCCAGAGGGTTGACATGGATTTCATTCCATCATGGTTCAGTTAAGGTGATGCAATAGCTAGATTTGGTTTCCAACAATTAATGTAATTTTTAGTTATCAATTTTTAGAGAAATAAGGTCCTTAAATCCGTGACAGTATGCCTTTAATGATACATATTAAAGACTCCACAAATAATAAACATTTCAATTTGAAAATATTCTATTTCAACTATTGTCGTGCTTATATCCAATTAAGGTTCAAGCACGCTGTCCTGGACACACACACACACACACACACACACACACACACACACACACACCTCGGCTATCTGGGATGTCTGTCCAGGACAGTGGGTTAGTTGTTAGTTGTTAGTGGTTAGTGAGAGAGAAGAGGGTGCAGTGGCCTTACACCTACCCACTGAGGTCTTAAGAACTCGCTCTGGGTTGGAGCCGGTACCGGGCTTCGAACCCTGTACCTACCAGCCTGTAGTCAGATGGCTTAACCACTGCGCCACCGAGACCGGTCATAAAACTTAGGACTGTCCTCATTTGGTCCATAGATATTGACAAGCGTAATCCCTCTATTTTTTTCTATTGTTATATCTATTATTATAAAGTTACCAGACAGATCAGATTTCATCTTGTGTATTTCATATTCAAAAGTGTTATTGAACAGAATAACAACACCCCCAGAGTTTCCCCATTACAAGCTAACTAAACATTTATATCCCAAATGAGTGTGAATACATGGCTCTAGTTCGGAAATGAAAGTGTGCATCTTGTAGACAATAAAGTGTTATCCTCTCGTCAGTGAGTCAATTGGGCTATTTCTCGTTCCAGCCAGTGCATCGCGAATGGTATATCAAAAGCCGTGGTATGTGCTGTCCTGTCTGTGGGATAGTGGATATAAAGATTCCTTGCTACTAATAGACAAAACATGTAGCGAGTTTCCTCTCTATGACTGCGTCAAAATGACCATATTTTTGACATCCAATAGCCAATCAATAATAAATCAATGTGCTCTAGTGGTGTCGTTAAACAAAACAAACTAACTGACTCTATATGGATCTTTAATCCCTTGCTACTAATCGAAAAGAGTAGCCAATGAAGTGGCGACAGCGGGTTTCCTCCCTCAGTATCTGTTGGTTCTTAACCATATGTCCGACGCCATATAACCGTAAATAAAATGTGTTGCGTGCGTCATTAAATAAACCATTTCCTTCCTTCCTATATGCATCTTTAAGACATCTTTTAACCTGTCTCGTCTTTTCTCTGGATCTCCCCAAACCCTAAACATTAACTGTTATAATTGGAAGTGACGTCATTACTAAGTTTATGTACTTGATAATTATATTTTCACATACATCATTGAAAAAAAACATCACAAGACATTATTTAACCTAATAATTGTACGAACAATGTATTTTTCAATGTAACAACAGTTTGACATCAACAGAGGTATTAGTTTGTAAATAAATAATTAAAAAAACCCCGTTATAAATACAATATTAGTTCTAACGTACCGTTATTCCGGTGTTTCCTTGCCTGGGTTAGAAAACATAAAGAGCTAGCGATTCGGACGCCAAACTTACATAAATGCTACCATCTAGATCGATACTAAAGGAAGAGCCGACTTCACACATAGAAAGAAAGAAATGTTTTATTAACGACGCACTCAACACATTTTATTTACGGTTATATGGCGTCAGACATATGGTTATGGACCACACAGATTTTGAGAGGAAACTCGCTGTCGCCAGTACACGGGCTACTCTTCCGATTAGCAGCAAGGGATCTTTTATTTGCGCTTCCCACAGGCAGGATAGCACAAACCATGGCCTTTGTTGAACCAGTTATGGATCACTGGTCGGTGCAAGTGGTTTACACCTACCCATTGAGCCTTGCGGAGCACTCACTCAGGGTTTGGAGTCGGTATCTGGATTAAAAATCCCATGCCTCGACTGGGATCCGAACCCAGTACCTACCAGCCTGTAGACCGATGACCTACCATGACGCCACCGAGGCCAGTCACCTCTTGTATAAGGCAGGATAAACTGTAAATATATCATCCTATTGTACGAATACCACTGAATGATGCTTGGACAGACTCCAGCAGAGGTTTCAAAAAAACACTTGTACAAAGCAGGAGAAACTGTAAATATGACATCCTATTATGCGAATATCATGGAATGATGCTTGAAAAGACAGGTTTCAGAAAACACTTGTACAAAGCAGGAGAAACTGTAAATATGTCATCCTATTATGCGAATATCATGGAATGGTGCTTGAAAAGACAGGTTTCAGAAAACACTTGTACAAAGCAGGAGAAACTGTAAATATGACATCCTATTAGGCGAATATCATGGAATGATGCTTGAAAAGACAGGTTTCAGAAAACACTTGTACAAAGCAGGAGAAACTGTAAATATGACATCCTATTATGCGAATATCATGGAATGATGCTTGAAAAGACAGGTTTCAGAAAACACTTGTACAAAGCAGGAGAAACTGTAAATATGTCATCCTATTATGCGAATATCATGGAATGATGCTTGAAAAGACAGGTTTCAGAAAACACTCGTACAAAGCAGGAGAAACTGTAAATATGAAAAGGCGAATATCATGGAATGATGCTTGAAAAGACAGGTTTCAGAAAACACTCGTACAAAGCAGGAGAAACTGTAAATATGTCATCCTATTATGCGAATATCATGGAACAATGCTTGAAAAGACAGGTTTTAGAAAACCACTTGTACAAAGCAGGAGAAACTATACAAATGATTTGGTTTAGTGCTACCATCTCAATGAGTGTTCAGTTACACATGGACAGCGATATGCGCTATAAAATAAATTAAGAACTTTCTTTTGTAGTTTTGTTTTTCGCTGAGCTGTCTGAGTTGTAAGGGCTATCTGTCCAAGACAGGTGAATGGTGGATAATTGTTTATAGGTAGCACTAAACCAAATAATTTCCGGCTGGGTCAAAGTTCGAGGTGCAGCGAACTTTTGATAGAGAAGTTAACACCACAAGTCCTGTGGTTGGTTATAAATGCGAGTGTGTTGGTTGTAAAAAACATTAGTTTCATCTGGGCTAAAAATGTATACAATTTTAATTCATCTAGTACCGCTGTGTCAAGTAGCCTTGTGCTTGGAACATGTATGGGGTACATGTAAAAAAAACGTACTGAAATTTTGTGCGAAACTAGGGGTGAGCCATGAAAGGTACCATTTTCTGCAGTTAATACTTTGACGTAGGGGTTGTAGTACTGATATTTATGGGTCATAGTTTGGTTGATATATTGCATATAGTGTTTTTAAACACAAACGTTAACATGGTCGCCTATGGGATTTTAATTGGTATAGTCCAACCAGTAAAAGAGAACTCTGTGTAGTTACCCAAAGACGGGACGTAGCCCAGTGGTAAAGCGCTCGCTTGATGCGCGGTCAGTCTGGGATCGATCTCCGTCGGTGGGCCCATTGGGTTGTTTCTCGTTCCAGTCGGTATATTCCAGTCGGTATATTCGGTATGTTCCACGACTGGTATATCAAAGGCTGTGGTATATGCTATCCGGTCTGTGAGGCGGTGCATATAAAAGATCTCTTGCTACTAATGAAAACATTCAGCGAGTTTAGCGACTATATGTCAAAATTACCATTGTTTTTTCCATTACCACAGTTTGACAGTGCTGGAGTGTCCTTAAACATTCATTCATTCATTCATTCATTAAAAATTACCAAATGTTTGACATCCAACAGCCGATAGTTAATACATCAATGTGCTCTAGTGGTGTCGTTAAAGAAAACAAACTTTCATATACCTACCCATTGAGTCGTAAAACCTCACTTTCTGTGGAAGCCGGCACCGCGAGGCGAACCGTGTACCTATCAGGCTTAAGTCGGGTGGCTTAATCACTCTACATCCTCAAGGCCAGTGACTATGAACGTGTTCGGCGGGAGCGATAATCGTCCAAACAATATGTAATGAAATATGGCAACAGAGAAACAAAAGTCAATCTGTCCCACAAGGTCATCATATCGCTAAATCATCGGACTACAGGCTGGTAGGTACAGGGTTCGCAGCCCGGTACCGGCTTCAACCCAGAGCGTATTCTTAAGGGCTCAATGGGTAGGTGTAAGGCCTCTACACCTTCTTCTCTCTCACTAACCACTAACCAACTAACAACTAACCCACTGTCCTGGACAGACAGCCCAGATAGCTGAGGTGTGTACCTAGGTCAGCGTGCTTGAACATTAATTGGATATAGCACGAAAATAAGTTGAAATGACATCATATTGCATTATCCCATTAAAGGTACTTTGCCCACGAAAATAAGTTGAAATGTCATCATATTGCATTATCCCATTAAAGGCACTTTGCCCACGAAAATAAGTTGAAATGTCATCATATTGCATTATCCCATTAAAGGCACTTTGCCCACGAAAATAAGTTGAAATGTCATCATATTGCATTATCCCATTAAAGGTACTTTGCCCACTAAACGAAAGTCTTTCTTTTGAATGTTAAAGTTAGAGTTTGTTTTGTTTTACGACACCACTAGATAATAATTATAATTAATTATCAGTTTTTGGATGTCGAACATTTGTTAAAGGCATACTGTCACGGATTTAAGGATCTTATTTCTCTAAAAATGAATAATAATTTTAAAAAATTACATTAATTGTTGGAAACCAAATCTAAATATCGCATCACTTTAACTGAACCAAGATAGAGTGAAATCCATGCCAACCCTCTCGGCAATTTTAGTTTTTGAATTATGGACCATTGCCATAATTCATATTTTTACAAAATATCAGTAATAAATGAAGTATGGTGGTTATGAAGATGGTTGAATAAAGTACATTTGGGGACAAATCGAATTATTTTTATTCAGGTAATACTTTGTTAGGTTATTAAATAGGTCAGTGGCCTGTGACAATATGCCTTTAATTCTGACATATTGTCACAGAGAGGAAACCCGCTACATTTTGTTACCATTAGTAGAAAGGGATCGGTCATATGCTCCATTCCACAGACAGGATAGCACATTCCACGGCATTTGATATACCAATTGTAGTGTACTGGCTAGAATGAAAAATATCTCAATGGGCATACCGATAGAGATCGATCCTAGCCTGACCGCACATCAAGCTACAACTGGCCATGGTATGAGCTGTCCTGTCTGTGGAAAAGTGCCTGTAAAACATCCCTTGCTGACAACGTAAAACCAAAATGTAGCGAGTTTCCTCTCTACGACTATACGTAAACATTAACAAATGTTTGACATCCAAAAGCCGATGATGAATACATCAACGTTTCTCTAGTGGTGTCGTTAAACATAGTTAAAAGTTTGTTTGTTTTATGAACACCCCTAGAACACATTGTTTAATTAAAATAATCGGTTATTGGATGTCAAACATTTGGAAGAATTTGTGACATGTCTTTAGTGGAAACCCACTACAATTCTCCATGAGCAACAAGGAATTTTTTATATGCACTTTTCCCCATACAGGACAGCACATACCACGGCCAGTCGTGGGGCACTGATTGACACGGGGAAAAGACCTAATCATAAAATGGGTTCTATCGGATAAACTACCTCCCCCACACCCCTCCCAAACACAGAGTTAACGAGTTTGGACTAGGGAGGTCGGGTTTCTTCTTATAACGTTTGTACTAGTCACTAACAAGTACTGTTAATGTTATGAGTGAACTCGAAAATGTCTATTTTAGATATGATATTACCAGGCGCGGATCCAGGAGTTTTTGTAGGGTC
>NC_054703.1:1315778-1339077 GCF_016097555.1 Gigantopelta aegis
TGGTTGGTGGTGGTTTGTTTACAGTGAAAAAACCCCTCTAAAACCGGACACCCTCGGAACCAAGTAAAATGTCCGGTTATGAGAGGTATCCGATTTAGAGAGGTCAAGTTTTGTAGTGATTTAAAAAAAAGGACCGAGAAAAATATCCGGTTTGGATAGGAATTCCGGTTACAGAGGGTCGGGTTTTTAGAGGTTTGACTGTATATTCATCGTTACACTCCAACAAACTCTTTACCGCAGTACTGAATATAATGCATACATATATACATGGAGGTCGTTCTAAGCTGGCTGTTCTGTGGTGTTAACTGAAGCGCAAACTGGTTTCAGAAACAGATCTATCGCCCATATGATTAAAAAAAGAAAGAGTAAAGTTTGTTTTATTTAACGACGCCACTAGAGCACATTGATTTTTTTTTATCTTATCACCGGCTATTGGACGTCAAACATATGGTCATTCTGACACTGTTTTTTAAGAGAAAACCCGCTATAGGCTACTCTTTTACGACAGGCAGCAAGGGATCTTTTACTTACGCTTCTCACAGACAGGATAGCACAAACCATGGCCTTTGTTGAACCAGTTATGAATCACTGGTTGGTGCAAGTGGTTTACACCTACCCATTGAGCCTTGCGGAGCACTCATTCAGGGTTTGGAGTCGGTATCTGGATTAAAAATTCCATGCCTCGACTGGGATCCTAACCCAGTACCTACCAGCCTGTAGACCGATGGCCTAACCACGACGCCACCGAGGCCGGTCCTATCTTGGTACATATCAAAGTGATACGTAGCACTTAGAATGAATGAATGAATGTTTAACGACACCCCAGCACGAAAAATACATCGGCTATTGGGTGTCAAACTATGGTAAATGGAAAAAACAATTGATGATCAACATCAATATAAAAATCCAACAGTTAAATAAAACTACAGTGTAAAGAACCGAACAAAAACACAAATATCACAGATAGATACTGACTTTTATTCAAAATTTCAATTTATGCTGTATTGGCCATTCTTAAAGAGAATGTTACACCCCTGCACCACGGTGAGGTTACAGCACACGCAGTTACGTCATCGATTGGCGCACTGCAACCTTACAGGAATGTCATCCAAACGAGTTGAGTGATATAAATTAAGATCGATTATGCGTAATCATTTTCCTTTTGACCGACCGTTCAAAATTGCGCCCAAATTCCTGAATCAAAATTGCGCACCTTTTCTCTTTGGCATATTAACTGTTCCATTCAAAATTCCATAGCACCACCACCACCCTCCCCCGCCTGCTACCGACCTTGGTCGGGCTGCTGGTGCTCCCTTGCACCTGCCAGTGCATGCGGTCCCTCCCCCCTCCCCCCCCCCCCCACATTTCCTGTCATGGACGGAGGAGCCGGCCGAAGCCGGCTCTTGTGCCCATAACAGGCGTGCGCTACAACAGCTTGTTCTGAATGTGCACGTAAAACCCTATGACCTGACCTGACCTGGTAATAAATAGGATATTAAAATCGCTACCATTTTCTATCATGTTTATGTCCCTCTTGAAATAATTTTCATTGTCACTCGCTGAAGCTCGTGACAGATAAACATTATTTTACTCGGGGTATAATTTTTTTTACATTTTTCATTTTGATTTGATCTTGCATTCACATAGTGCACACATACAATGTGGTTATAATTACAATATATATGTGAGAGAAAAAAAAAGTATACATACACAAATATCGTAAGATATACCTATGACTATAAAGCCTGGCCAATATTTTCCCATCTTTTTCTTATTCTGGAAGCTTTTGGTGGAGTATTCCGACGTCATATAACCGTAAATAAAATGTGTTGAGTGCGTCGTTAAATAAAACGTTTCTTTCTTTTTGCTGTGGAGTGCAGCTATAATGAACACAGTTCTAAGTGTTTGTACGACTTAATATGTTCTAAGCATGTTTTTATAATTGGTAGTACCTTTTTAATTCTACATATATGAATATATTGTTTTATTAGTATTAAAGGCATACTGTCACGGATTTAAGGACCTTTAGTGTTGGAAACTAAATCCAGCTATCGCATCACCTTAACTGAACCATGATTGAGTGAAATCCATGTGAACCCTCTCGGCAATTTTAGTTTTTGAATTATGGACCATTGCCATAATTCAATTATTTTTACAAAATATAATTAATAAATGGAGTATGGTGGTTATGAAGATGGTTGAATAAAGTACATTTAGGGACAAATGAAATAATTTTTGTTCATGTAATACTTTGTTAGACCATTAAATAGGTCAGTGGTCTGTGACAATATGCCTTTAAACACAAATTTATGATATCAGATTTTAGAAAATTAATAAAAAGTCTCAAAGGTATAATTATAACATAAACATGATACGAAATAGAAGCTCGTTTAATATCCTGTAAACGTAGTACTTCGGACAATGTTCTCAGTTGTTTGATAAATTATTTAGTATCTAAGGAAAAAAAATGTATTGTGATTCTTTGAACGCGTTTGTCGGTCTACAGGCTGGTAGATGCTGGGTTCGGATCCCAGTCGAGGCATGGGATTTTTAATCCAGATACCAACTCCAAACCCTGAGTGAGTGCTCCGCAAGGCTCAATAGGTAGGTGTAAACCACTTGCACCGACCAGTGATCCATAACTGGTTCAACAAAGGCCATGGTTTGTGCTATCCTGCCTGTGGGAAGCACAAATAAAAGATCCCTTGCTGCTAATCGGAAAGAGTAGCCCATGAAGTGGCGACAGTGGGTTTCCTCTCAAAATCTGTGTGGTCCTCGACCATATGTCTGACGCCATATAACCGTAAATAAAATGTGTTGAGTGCGTCGTTAAATAAAAAACATTTCTTTCTTATTTTCTTTAAACGCGTTTGATGCTGTCTAGGAGCGTCACTACAGCCAATAGTAAAGTGGTCACCTGATGCGCGGTCAGTCTTGGGTCGATCCCCGTCTGTGGACCCATTGAGCTATTTCTCGTTCCAAGCAGTGCACCACGACTGGTATATCAAAGGCCGTGGTATGTGTTATCCTCTCTGTGGGATGTTTCATATAAAAGATAACTTGCTACTGATGGGAAATATAGCTGGTTTCCTCTCTAAGTCAATATGTCAAAATTACGAAATGTTTGACATCCAATACCAGATGCTTAATAAATCCATGTATTGTAATTGTGTCGTTAAACACAATAAACTTTAACTTTAATATTATCTGGAGAGATGGCTTTTGGCAGAAGTAAAATATTTTTAGGATCCTATACAATCATATTGATGTACAAATATCTATCGACGTTTACACAAACAATACTATAGGCGTATTTAAAGCTAAACAAAATAAATTCAGTCATGTATTTTTAAAATATGCAAATAAATTTAATTATAAGATTTGACAGCAATTATATTTTGGTTCATGCAAGTATGAACCGAAAAGGTCAGGACATGTCAGAGGGCTTAACGTGCACGGTCAGAGCAAATTGTTTTAGTGCACGCCTGTCATGGGTATTGGTGCCGGCCTAGGTCGGCTCCTCCGCCCAGAACAGAAAAGGGTCGTGGTGGGTGGGAGAAGAGACCACCTGCAAGTGCAAGTGAGTACCAGCAGCACGTCTGAACTCGATAACAGGCGGGGGGAGGTAGGGATGGTTTTGGTGCTAAGGAATAGGGAAAAAGGTGCGCAATTGAAGGAAATGTGGATAATTTTTGACCGGTTCGCAGAAATGGAAAGGGGGAGCTATATATGTTTTTGAACTTAGTATGCCGAGAGTAGCTCGTTACTGGGACCTAGTTGGTGTTGAGATGTCTCCCTAGGTTGCCCATAGGGACCCTTAAGAGGGCCTGATCTGTGCACACTTTTGTATGACCCACTACGCGGAGTCATACAGCATGCACATTATTTTTACGGTTCATACTTGCATGAACCAAAAACATAATTGCGGTCAATTTTTAATTAAGTTATATAAAGTTACATTTATTACTCAGTTAACTAACCGCCAGGGGCGGCGGAACAGGAGGCTCAAGGATACCTTGGTCCTCCACTTTCCGCTGTCAGTGAGTTCAATGCCATATTTGAAAACCTATAATTCAAAACGTGCCCGAAAAACTTTCCAATAGATCCAGACTCTTTGGGCCATTAAATGTCCCTCCCCCCTCCCCCCCCCCCACCCGAGCTATCAGACTGAGCTATCAGACACACACACACACACACACACACACACACACACACACACACACACACTTTCAAATCACACTGACAGTGCCCTACCCCCTCCCCTTTTTAAATACACTCGCGAGCCCTGGCCTTCAAATTGATTCATTTTAATTTTTTTCATTCCAACTTATTTTCGTACTTATATCCATTTATGGTTGGTTCAAACACACTGTCCTGGGCACACGCCTCAGCTATCTGGCCTGTAGTGAGAGAGAGAGAGAGAGAGAGAGAGAGAGAGAGAGAGAGAGAGAGAGAGAGAGAGAGAGAGAGAGAGAGAGAGAGAGAGAGAGAGAGAGAGAGAGAGAGAGAGAGAGAGAGAGAGAGAGAGAGAGAGAGAGAGAGAGAGAGAGAGAGAAGAAGAAGAAGAAGAAGAAGAGGATGTAGTGGTCTAACACCTACCCATTGAGTCGTTAAAACACGCTCTGGGTGGGAGCCGGTACCGGGCTGCGAACCCTGTACCTACCAGCCTTAAGGCATACTGTCACGGATTTAAGGACCTTATTTATCTAAAAATGAATAATAAATAAAAATTACATTAATTGTTCGAAACCAAATCTAGCTATCGCATCATCTTAACTGAACCATGATGGAGTAAAATCCATGTCAACCCTCTCGGCAATTTTAGTTTTTGAATTATGGACCATTGCCATAATTCAATTATTTGTACAAAATATCATTAATAAATGGAATATGGTTGTTATGAAGATGGTTGAATAAAGTACATTTAAGGACAAATCAAATTACTTTTGTTCAGGTAATACTTTGTTAGACCATTAGATAAGTCAGTGGTCTGTGACAGTATGCCTGTATGTCCGATGGCTCAACCACGACGCCACCGAGGCCGGTCGTGAAATGGATACCAAACACTTGTAAATGTATGCCCGGTATAACTTCTAGTCTCAGAGTGAAACATACGATGTTTTGTGAAATTGCTACAGCTCTATAGTCCGAAAGTTCAATGGTCCGTAGGTTCAATGGTTTCAATGGTCCGAAGGTTCAATGGTCCGAAGGTTCAGTGGTCCAAAGATTCAACAGGCCCGGTTAATGCTGGTTCAACTGTAACGACTTTCTTAAATCGAAGGGACGCGACACGTCACTCTCGACGTGGGGGAATTTAGGAGCGAGGAGATAAAGTGCAGCTGTTGTGATCGTACTGTAAGTGGAAACCCGACGATTACCATGGAATCCATAAACGAGCATTCAGCACACAGGTACATTTATACACAAATTCACCATTGCAGTCGAAATAACAAATAAATATTTTCAAATATTTGCTTTAGACGATATTTGTATGGGGGACGAGACGTAGCCGAGTGGTAAAACGCTCGCTTGGTGCGCGGTCGTCGGTATGGGACCGATCACCGTCGGTGGACCGTATAAACTGTCTAACCCCCTCCCCCCACCCCACCACCCCACCCCTACACACACACCTAAAATTCCTGCATACGTTCCGGAAATTATTCTCCCCTGAGTAACGAAAAAAAGAAAGAAAAACGTTTAACGACACCACTAAAGTAGGGGAAACCGGGGCACAGTGAATCAGAAAAATGATTTTGCCAGTTTTCTTCTTCCTGGTTGTAATGGAGTTTCCATTATATGTTGCATATATAATAGGGGGATGTTGTGTATAAACACAAGCCAGCAGCTCCTTGCTAACTCCCTTATCTTTTTGGTGAGAGACGATTTGTTTTTTCAATTCAAAATGATTCACCGTGCCCCAGTACCGGGGTACAGTGAATAAGCTTCCAGGGCACAGTGAATCACTCATTAAAGCCGCACGCCCTAGTTCCATCCAGCGAAAATAAATTATAATTTGGTTAATCTACAAACCTGTAACACACTTAGATCACGTTTTTATCAAATGGAGTGAAAAAGCAGGCTTTATATCGATAAATACCATGGGAATCCCCATGTCCCAATTGCTTGAAATAATTTTGAAAGTTAGTATTCTGATGTCACCGGTAGATGTCGCTCGAAGCACAACAATGCCTACGTCACGACAAATTTCACAGAGTGCGCACAGACTTGGGGTGCGTTCCTTTCACCTCTCCTGGACATGTTCCAACTGTTCTGTCCTGGTTGTATCCCCTCTCCAGATATCGTAAGAAACATGTCGTATACCCTCAGGATAATTCGGAATGTTTTCAAATTATTTTTAAATCACTGGCCGGATTCTGCAAGTAAGGTTTTGATTGGTGGACATGAGCTCCAACTGGCTGGTGTTAGATCCACATGTAATAGTGGAGCTAATTTTAATTAGATTGGGTTGTATCCCCTCTCCAGATATCGTAAGACTTAGCAAAATTATTGGTTTTAAGGGTTTGTAACGTTTTGTATTGAGACACTTACTTGTCTGAACTTTATTGTTACTGAAAATGTTCACGAATTGTGAAGAAAAATCTCACAAATGAACAACAAGCAAACAACAACAAATCGGATGTTGATTGCGCGAACCGTGCATGAGAAAACAAACCGAACCAAAATGGTAACGGTCACGTGGTATACCAACGTCTGTGACGTTTACACAGGAAGATTCCCTCTAAAAATAGATTGGACCTCGCTTGCTTAACGGTTTTTTCTCGAGTGCGCGCTGTTTTTTAAGAAATACAAAAAATGCATTTCGTGGTTTTACAAACATCAGGATTACCAGGATTACCAAAAAGCACTTCAGGTGAATGGAAATGTGTATTCTAAATAATAAAATGTAAGTAAAGTGCAATTTTATTTGTGAAAAAATGGGTTTAATAGCGAAAATCAACGCCGTAATGGTTAACAAATAGCCGTAACTAGGGTGTGTCCCTTTAACATGAATGGCATTCACTTAATTTGCTTGATTTACATTTATGTAAACTTTAAACATAGTAACAGATCCCACATAGGCTGGTTCATGGTAGATAGATAAAATAACTGTAGGCCTATTGTCCACATTATTTGCCTGCACTTAGGAAAGGGAGTAGGACGTAGCTCAGCGGTAGAGTGTTCGCTCATGGTGTGGTGGGTGGTCGTATCAATTCTACATGGTGGACCCATTGAGCTATTTCTCGTTCCAGCCAGTGCTGCACAACTAGTGCATCAAGGGCCATAGTATGTGTTATCCTGTCTATTGGAATGTGCATATAAAAGATCCCTTGCTACTAATCGGAAACAGTAGCCCATGTGGCGCAGCAGGTTTCCTTTCTCACTATCAGAATGGTACTTAACCATATGCCTGACGCCATATAACAGTAAATAATATGTGGCGAGAGAGCCGTTAAATAAGGCATCTCTCTCTCTCACTTCGGAAATGCCCAGTACAAATGGGGGCAGAGCATTTATGATTTTGTTGATTCCCTCAAAGTGTGCCAGTAAGTCATGACGAGGACACTTCTAAACACTTTAATTTCTAAACTTTTACAAGCAGACAACACCATTGATTGTTTCCAATCCTTGTTACCTTAATTAAAAAGGTGTATGGGCTTTTGACGAACATATTATTTTCATGCGGGGCACAGTGAATCACACAAGTAGTGATTCATTGTGCCCCGATTCACTGTGCCCCATATGCACTCATTAACCTAAACTACCTCATAAGCTCACGTGCTGCTTTAGTTTGAAGGAAACACCCCTTCAGTAATATCACAAACAGACACTCTAAATAATACATCATAACTGGTTTAATACTTGTGGATGATCTACAAGATATGGCACACAAATCTTAAGTTGTGAAATTTACTTTTGACACATAAAAACATACTTCCCCTTGTTATTTTGTTCTGTAGATTTTTCAAAGTCTCAAACTGACAATTCGTGCATGGGTATACCCCAAACACATAAAGTGATGACATCATCTCAGGATTCCCTCAAGGCAGTGATACCAAAATAGCTCTGATTCACTGTGCCCCTACATGGATTTATTAATCATCGGCTATTGGACATTAGCTATTTTGTTATTCTGACATAGAGTCTTAGAGAGGAAATCCGCTACATGTTTTCATTAGTAGCAAGGGATCTTTAATATGCACCATCACAATAAACAGGATAGCACATACCACGGTCTTTGATATACCAGTCGTGGTGAACTGACTGAAGCGAGAAATAGCTCAATGGGCCCACAGATGGGGATCGATCTCAGACCGACCACGCATCAAGCGAGTACTTTAGCGCAGTGCAGTGACCGTAATCTATGTTCCAAAATCTAATGTTTTCTTACCGGCCTCGATGGCGTCGTGGTTAGGCCATCGGTCTACAGGCTGGTAGGTACTGGGTTCGGATCCTAGTCGAGGCATGGGATTTTTAATCCAGATACAGACTCCAAACCCCGAGTGAGTGCTCCGCAAGGCTCAGTGGGTAGGTGTAAACCACTTGCACCGACCAGTGATCCATAATTGGTTCAACAAAGGCCGTGGTTTGTGCTATCCTGCCTGTGGGAAGCGCAAATAAAAGATCCCTTGCTGCTAATCGGAAAGAGTAGCCCATGTAGTGGCGACAGCGGGTTTCCTCTCAAAATCTGTGTGGTCCATAACCATATGTCTGACGCCATATAACCGTAAATAAAATGTGTTGAGTGCGTCGTTAAATAAAACATTTCTTTCTTTCTTTCTTTCTTTCTAATGTTTTCTTATATATAAACTAACAACTTAACTGTTATTGCTAGAGTGCTGCACCAGTAACATTTATCACAAAGAATAAAAAAAAAAAAAAAAAAAAAAAAAATAATAAAACGCCCACAAAACCCCCCACCACACGCACACACGCGAAAACATCACCATAAAAGCTTATAGAAATATATTTGAACACTTTTAAAAATACGTGCTAATTTCGCTCTCTTCAGCCATTAAGATACTTAAAGGCGCTCAATCACAGATTTAGTGGGCCTTATTTCTCTAAATATGGATTATAAATGACAATTACATTAATTTGGAATACCACACCTCGCTATTGTATTGCACAAAACATTTTAATTGAACCATGATTGAGGGAATCCCATGACAACCTGTGAGCAGCTTAATTTCTAAAAATTGGAACTCTTTTATTAGGAGTCCGAAACGTACGACAAAACCGAGTATTGATGAGGCTATATATACGACAGCCGTGTAAAGTACCTTTGAATTGTATATACAGTGCACGGCCGCCGTAGAGACTTCAAAATAATTTAAAATATATTATTTTTTGACAACACCCCCCCCCCCCCCCCCCAAAAAAAAAAAAAAAAACCCCACAAAAACCCCCACAAAAAACAACAAAAAAACACACAAAAAACACAACAACTAACAAACAAAAAAACGACAAACAAACAAACAAACAAAACCCCCAACAAAAACACGGCGAATACGCTGAAATAAAATAATAAATAGTTGGAACATAAACTCACGATTTTTGTTTATTATTATTATTTGTTTTGTTTATTTTTTTTTATTATTTTTTTTTTTAGGTTTTTTTTTTACGGAGCTATCGTACACAGGACCACTACGGGCGCGTTTGCAGGAATTTTAGCGGGGGTGGGGGTGGGGGTGGTGTGGGGTGGTGTCTAGACTGAGGTGAGCAACGTTTATAGGGGGTGACACGCTCCGCCGGACAATTATCGGGGGAAAAAACAACAGAAAACCAAATTTGCTTAAGCATGGGATTGAGCAAGCGATTATTATTATTATTTATTTTTATTTTATTTATTTTGGGGGGATGAGTGGGGAGCGAGGGTTATTTTGTTGTTTAATTTGTTTGTTGTTTGTTTTTGTTTGTTTGTTTGTTTTTTTGGGTGGGTTTTTTTTACGGAGCTCCTTACACAGTACCACTGCAGACGCGTGTGCAGGGATTTTAGCATGGGGAGGAGATCTACACGGAGGTGAGCGAAGTTTATGGTGAGGAATCGAGATATGTTCCCCGAAAAATGTATCACAAAAAAAAATTGCCTGTACAAGGAGATGGGTATGTGCCTGCCTAGGCAAAAAACATTGTGGCACAATCATATTTGCTTAATACACAACATAATGTTCTCTAACCGTACCGATCTGCGAAACTATCTAAACTGTTAGTACTGTTCCCGAAACATAGTTATTAATTATGCTTATCTGTAACAATAATGGTACATTGACGGTTCGAAAACACGCTGCTTAAGAATTATTTTGTTCTATCTGCACTTTTTCGAAATGTTGGGAAATTGAGTTTGAAAGTTTGAGGTGTTGGTATTACTAAATAAGCTTTTATTACAAGGCAGCAGGTATATCGTATGTATTTTTAACTTGAACACTGTCAATTGGGCATATAAAACTCGACAAAATATTAGTAAATACTCCATAACAACAAAATAAGACTTTGAGATAGAACATAATAATTACAACAAATGAAACTTACGCAGTACATTATGCTGTTTTATCTGCTTTACAATAGATTTGCCCATAGGTTTGTTATAAAGTGGAATAGTCAATGAAAATTTCACATTTTCTTTATCCTGCAGCTTCCAGTAAGTGAAAACATATTTCGTAAAGATCAAATATTTTTTATTAAATTATATCCATGTAACAAATAGAATTTTTTTTTTACATGCAGAAGAAAAGGGATCCGATGGTAAACAACTACAACATGTACATGTAATCTCGACTGTAGTAAATAAGAGAATCATGATTTAGACGGTGGTAGGTACAACTGTAACTATAACTGTAAACGTAAATGTAACTGTAAACTTCAACTATAGCTTCATCTGCAGCTGAAACTGCAACTGCAACTTTAACTAACTGTACCTATAATTGTGACTGTAACTATACATGTAGGGTGGACTGCATGTATGCCTTGTTATCTAACGGTATGAATTTAAGCATGGATTTATGATTTTGTCTTTTCTTAACTGTGGAATCGGTTTTAACACAGACGGGGTTGGGAGTTAGAACTTAATGTTTTGGTTTCTTGCTTTTTGTCGAAGATTACCTTTATCTTCCTCACCATAAAATGTGCTACTTTGGGTTTCTGAGATGAAATACTGATCATTTTCAATTTTGTGAAGGGTATATCATGAAACTTTAGGCATTTTGATATAGACTGATAATCTAAGAACATGTTGGCTTTCATTTGAATGATTACCATAGGCTGTCTACCGACTTGTTTAAATAAACGAACAAAACTCAATGGGCTATAGTGCTCTTTGACCTTTAATGTCTTTTCCTTCAATTTTGCTGTGGAGATTATCTACTTCCTGAATTGAAGAGAACCCTGGTTCACAAATATTTTGCTGAATAATTTGGACTCTAGATCTGCCGATAAACGCTTTCAATGCAGTGAGCGTGATAGAGTTTCTGTTTTGTGTGACACATGAATCGAACAATCGGGGGAATTTGTTACAAACCTATCTAGGATTGCAATCAATACACTTGTCTACAACAACAGTAAACTCGTCATGACGCGGGAACAAGTCAATGACATTTCAGTAGAGGATCCAAGGGGTGCGAATGACAATTTATATTCTGAATACATTGTAATGAAACTTTGCATGTGTTTACTTCGACATTCCATTTTGGTTACAAACACAATAAACATGTTCTTGGAGATATATTTGTACCTGATTTCAATAGATTAAGATGACCGGTTCTGAACTTACCATCATCAAAGGATTTTGGTGTCAGATGTCATGTTTGTTAACATATGACTGGTCAGTTAAGATAGAACAGTTTAACATTAGGATCGAGTGATTATTTTGAGATAGAACAAAATAATGCCGTTAATATCTTTATTACAAGTAACAGTTTGCACCTGAAACCGGTTTCATCTTCAAGATTATAATGTCAGCTTTCCAATGATATCCATAATTCCATTTGACCCAATTTCGTCGATAGAGCAGTATAATTCTCAAGCAGCGAACAGAAAGACCATCAACACATTTTATTTACAGTTATATGGCGTCATACATATGGTTAAGGACCACACAGATTTTGAGAGGAAACCCGCTGTCGCCACTACATGGGCTACTCTTTCCGATTAGCAGCAAGGGATCTTTTATTTGCGCTTCCCACAGGCAGGATAGCACAAACCATGGCGTTTGTTGAACCAGTTATGGATCACTGGTCGGTGCAAGTAGTTTACACCTACCCATTGAGCCTTGCGGAGCACTCACTCAGGGTTTGGAGTCGGTATCTGGATTAAAAATCCCATGCCTCGACTGGGATCCGAAACCGGTACCTACCAGCCTGTAGACCGATGGCCTAACCACGACGCCACCGAGGCCGGTCAAGCAGCGAACAGATAATACGCTTCCTTCCGATTGTTTCCAGTTACAAGCCCCCGCTGTTAGTTTGTGTACTGTCCGTA
Organism: Gigantopelta aegis; assembly: GCF_016097555.1. Lineage (NCBI taxonomy): Eukaryota > Metazoa > Mollusca > Gastropoda > Neomphalida > Peltospiridae > Gigantopelta > Gigantopelta aegis. Next base: position 1,328,253 of record NC_054703.1, read on the forward strand.
GTTGGTGTGTATTTTATTTTTCAGATAATCTCAGAAGCTGATAATTTTATTTATTTATATGTATTCATTCATTCATATATAATAATAATAATAATAATAATAATAATAATAATAATTATTATTATTATTATTATTATTATTATTATTATTATTATTATTATAGTACTGCAGGGCAATATTACGCTATTCATATAGGGTAGCAGGGTAAAATGGGTATGGCGCCATACCCAAATTGTATTGCAAATTTTTTAAGTTAACCTTGACAAAATTAATGACTCTTTATTATTACTGTGTGATTTTCATAACCCTAACCCTACACCTAACGCTTATTATTTTTTTGGGGAGGCCCCCATACCCTCTATCCACTGCTGTTGCATTCAGAAAACACATTGTAAATATTTAATTTCATAGCGCCATACCAACAAATATTTTTCCGGCAAAAACATTGGGTAGGTGTCTATGGAAAACGTACACAAAAGGGTACGCTAGATTCATATTCAATCCCCATTCCCCTGTTTGTACTTAGTATGTATTCCTCTTGTTCCAAGTGGTTCGGCAATATGGATCAATCAAATATTTATTTACCGCCTATATACATTTTTGCTGTGTTTATAGGCAGCCCTCGTTAGCGGAGGCCATATACACGGCCGTCGTATATATAGCCACTTCGTATATAAACACCGTCTAGTACACAGTATTCTTTAAAAATGTAGTAATTCCTATTCCAAGCCATTTTGAATTACCCATGGGGTTATGGCATATTTATATAATAATACATTTGACGAACTGAAAAATGAATGCGGTGATTAGGTGTTTAGATTTTGCCGCGAACAAACGATAAATTTATCTGTGCATGCAAAGGCCTAACTTTTCGAATCGTCGCCGTTTAAAATGCTTCTGTTGCTAAAATAAAATAATGTATAAGCTTATTATCATTCAGTATGTTTATATATCTCTTTATAACTTATTTTCATTGTTTTTTTTCCGATTTACCCTACGTCGCATAGGACGGTCAAGCGTTCTCGTTACAAATGGCAAATTGTTTTGACATTTCAGTTTTTCGGGGGGTTGCCCATCACGTGACTACAAAAATAATACGTCACACCTCTTCGCTCCAAATAGCCGTTATTTTTTCCTGAATTATGGACCGTTGACATAATTCAATTATTTTTACAAAATATCAGTAATTATTTGTTTATGGTAGTTATGTAGATGGTTAAATAAAGTACTTTTAGCGACAAATCAAATGTATATATTTTAAGATAATACTTTGTTAGGTCATTAATTAGGTCAACCATCCATGACAGAGCGACTTTAACTCACAGACTGTTTATCAAGTGTGGTTTTAAAATCTATATACAATGTATAGAATCACAGTAAAACGTTTTCCAGTTGTTGTTCTTTAAATAGAATATAAACACAATGTTATCTTTTAATGGCATTTCGTTGTCAAGCATGTGGAGCGTGACGTGACAAGGATGGTCATTAGTTTTACTGGGTCACAGGATCGATCCTCGTCGAAGGACTCTGGTTTTACCCACGTCCAGAATAGTGGCATACGTCAGTGTCCGTGGTATGTACTGTCCTGTGTGATGGAAAGTGGAAATAAAAATAATTTAAAAGGACCCCTTGCTGCTATTTCGATATGAGTAGTTTTGTGTATCCACATCCCGACAAGTGTAAAAAAAAGAGTTTGTTTTGTTTAACGACACCACTAGAGCCACTGTCAAACATTTGATATTTCTGACTCGTAGTCATCAGAGGAAATCCGCTACATTTTTCTTAATGTAGCAAGGGATCTTTTATATGCACTTTCCCACAGACATGAACGCACATACCAAGGCCTTTGACCAGTTGTGGTGAACTGGTTGGAACGAGAAAAACCCAATCAGCTGAATGGATCCACCGAGGTGGTTCATTCCTGCAAAGCAATCACCTCACGAGAGCACTCAACCAACTGAGTTAAAATCCCGCCAAGACAAGTGTGGTAAGTACTGTCCTGTCTGTTGCAAAGTGAATATAAACGATTTAAAAAGATCCATTGCTACTGTTTCGATAGAGGTGGTCTGTTTGTGTGGCCGGAGCGGGTTTCCTCTCTTTGTCTCGACAAAGAGTCGAAATAACACCATGTTACACCGAGGGGCGAGACGTAGCCCAGTGGTAAAGCGCTCGCTTGATGCGCGGTCGGTTTGGGATCGATCTTAGTCGGTGGGTCCGTTGGGCTATTTCTCGCTCCAGCCAATATCTGTGTGGTTCTTAACCATATGTCCGACGCCATATAACCGTAAATAAAATGTGCTGAGTGCGTCGTTAAATAAAACATTTCCTTTCTTTCTTTCTTTCCATGTTAGACCCAGAATAGACGTAATTTAAAATGTGTTGAGTTATCGTTAAACACATCTTCATTGATCTGAAACCATTTCGGTGGATCCATTCAACTGATTGTTGTTGTTGTTGTTTTTCTCGTTCCAACCAGTGCACCTGGAAAGTGCATATATAAGATCCCTTGCTGCATTAGGAAACATGTTACAAGTTTCCTCTAATGACTACGAGTCAGAATTATCAAGTGTTTGACATTCAATAGCCGATGATTAATATATCAATGTGGTGTCGTTACACAAAACAAACTTCTTCTTCTTCCAATAGCCGATGGTCAGTTAATCAGTGTGTTCTCTAGTGGTGTCGTTAAACAAAACAAACTTCTTCTTCTTCCAACAGCCGATGGTCAGTTAATCAGTGTGTTCTCTAGTGGTGTCGTTAAACAAAAACAAAACAAAAACAAACTCATTGATGTAGTTTGTGAATGAGAAAAGCAAGGGGGCGGGGCGTAGACCCGCGATAAAGTGAACATCTGGTGTGCCATCGATCTGGGATCGATTCCCGTCGATGGTTCCATTGGGCTACGTCTCGTTTCATCAGTGCTGCACAAATGGTGTAACAAAGGCCATTATAGTTATGTACAATGCTGTCTTTGGGATACTGCATATTCTAAAGAGCAGCCCATGCCGTGACCGGAGCGGGTTTCTTCTCCATAGGCATACGGGCTCCCATTTTTGTTTGGGGATAGGCTGCTTTTTTGCCCGAATTAAACGGAAATGCCTGAGTCTAGATAACAACATTTATTCATATTAGCTATTAGTATTTCTCGCTCCAGCCAGTGCATCACGACTGGTGTGTGTGTGTGTGTGTGTGTGTGTGTGTGTGTGTGTGTGTGTGTGTGTGTGTGTGTCTGAATCTCTCTCTCTCTGTCTCTCTCTCTCTCTCTCTCTCTCTCTCTCTCTCTCTGTCGCTCTCTCTCTCTCTGTCGCTCTCTCTCTCTCTCTCTCTCTCTCTCTCTCTCTGTCGCTGTGTCTCTCTCTCTGTCGCTGTCTCTCTCTCTCTCTCTCTCTCTCTCTCTCTCTCTCTCTCTCTCTCTCTCTCTCTCTCTCTCTCTCTCTCTCTCTCTCTCTCTCTCTCTGTCTCTCTCCTCCATACGCATACGGGCTCCCATTTTTGTTTGGGAATAGGCTGCTTTTTTGTCCGAATTAAACGGAAATGCCTGAATCTAGATAACAACATTTATTCATATTAGGTATTAGTATTTCTCGCTCCAACCAGTGCATCACGACTGGTGTATGAAAGGCCGTGGTATGTGCTATCCTGTATGTGGGATGGTGCATATAGATGATCCATTGCTGCTAATCGAAGAAGAGTAGCCCATGAAGTGGCGACAACGGGTTTCCACGCTTAGTATCCGTGTGGTCCTTAATCATAATATATCCGACGCCATATAACCGTAAATGAAATGTGTTGAGTGCGTCGTTAAATAAAACATTTTCCACAAGAGACTTGTAGAACCTATAGAGATGTCCCGTTCCAAAAGGAACACCCCTCTCTGTCTCTCTTTGACGCTGTGTTGTGTGTGTGTGTGTGTGTGTGTGTGTGTGTGTGTGTGTGTGTGTGTGTGTGTGTGAATATATCTCTCTCTCTGTCTCTCTCTCTGTCTCTCTCTCTGTCTCTCTCTCTCTCTCTCTCTCTCTCTCTCTCTCTCTCTCTCTCTCTCTCTCTACTTTTGTTTCTCTCCCTCTCCATATACATCATCTATCATATTCAGAAATAGAAGCCAGCTAAAAGAAAATTATTTGCGTTTATTAACAAAATTTTCCTCCAGGACCTTGAATCTTCTAATGCTTGTCAAAATGGAACCGCCCCTTGACCTTGGTGTCGAGTTTTAACAATTATCCATTAATCAACAGAACTAGAGCGTATCATTTGACCTACGATATCAGTTAACAACTTAACAACACAAGAGGTGTACGTTCAAACTTCGAATATGATACCATCTATTATACAGTCAAACCTAAACTATCCACATCTAAAACAAAGTTTGTTTTGTTTAACGACACCACTAGAGCACATTGATTTTTTAATCATCGTCTATTGGATGTCAAACATATGGTCATTTTGACACAGTCATAGAGAGGAAACCTGCTACATTTTAAAATTAGACAGGATGGCACATACAACTTCCTTTGATATACCAGTCGTGGTGCACTGGGTGGAACGAGAAATAGCCCGATAGACCCACCGACGGAGATTGACCCGAGTCCGACCGCGCGTCAGTTGAGCTCTTTACCATTGGCTACGCCCCGCCCATATTTACATCTGGTCTACGTTCAGCCAGACTTTTGTTGCTAAACATTTGCAAACTATTTGGACTGGTTCTCGGAGTGGTCTTTCAGTTTAATGTCTAGCGTAACACCCGGTCTAGCAAACGTTAGCAAAACAACGGCTAGCTGAACTTAATCCTCTTATAACTTAGAGAATCACTTGTTTCAACAGTTAAAATGTGTTTTGTTTCACAACACCACTAGAGCACATTCATATGTTAATAATCGGCTATTGGATGTCAAACATTTGGTTAATCTTAAATTGCATTTATTCAAGGACAGGACAGCACATACCTTGACCTTTGATATACCAGTCTTTGGGCACTGGTTGGGACGTGGAAAAACAATCACACAATTTGGCCTCCTGGGAGTTTTGATCCTACGACGCAGGCACCTCAGGCGAACGCTTTTCACCTGAGCCAAATTCCGCATCAAGTACATCGCTATTGTCCTAAAACTTCCAAATATAAAGGGCGAGACGAAGCCCAGTTGTAAAGCTCTCGCTTGATGCGCGGATGGTTTGGGATTGATCCCAGCCATTGGGTCTATTGGTTTATTTCTCGTTCCAGCCAGTACACCACGACTGGTACACCAAAGGCCGTGGTATGTCCTATCCTGTCTATGGGATGGTGCATATAAAAGATCCCATGCTGCTAATCGAAAAGAGTAACCCATGAAGTGGCGACAGCGGGTTTCCTCCCTCAGTATCTGTGTGGTCCTTAACCATATGTCCGACGCCATATAACCGTAAATAAAATGTGTTGAGTGCGTCGTTAAATAAACCATTTCCTTCCTTCCATATATATAGTATAGGCCGGCTTGGGATATGCAGCCTTTCTCTAATACTTTTTAAGGGGTAGGGTGGGACGTCGCCCAGTGGTAAAGCGCACGCTTTGATGCGCTTTCGGTCTAGGTTTGACGCCCGTCGGTTTGACCCATTGAGGTATTTTTCGTTCCAGTTAGTTCTCCGCAACAAAGGCCGTGGTATGTAGTATCCTGTCTGTGGCCATGTGGTGCTGCATATTAAAAATCAACTGCTTCTAATTAATCGAAAAGAGTTGCCCATTGCCTGGAAGCAGCGGGTTTATTCTCTCATTAATGCATGTTCCAGCCAATGCACCACGACTGGTATATCAAAGGTATTGGTATGTGCTGTCCTGTTTGTGGGATGGTGCATATATAAAAGATTCCTTGCTACTAATGGAAAAGTGTAGCGGCTTTCCTCTCTATGACTGTATGCCACAATTACCAATTGTTTGATTCCCAACAGCCGATGATTAATAAATCTATGTGCTCTAGTGGTGTCGTTAAAAAAACAAATAAACTCATTAACATGTGGTCCTTAACTATATTATATACGACGCCCTATAACTGTAACAAAAATGTGCGTTAGTAAATAAAACATCCCTTCCCTCTTTAAGGGCCCGGACGTAGCCCAGTGGTAGAGCGCTCGCTTGATGCGCGGTCGGTTCGGGATCGATCCCCGTCGGTGGGCCCATTGGGCTATTTCTCGTTTCAGCCAGTGCTGTTATACAAGTGACACTATACCATTTGCACAGTTGTTATCAGTTAGTACTACATATAACAAGTAACTTCAAACCAATGGGTTATTCAAATACTACAGAGGTAAACCTGCGTGTGATCATCAAAGAAAGATTTCAAAAAGCGTATCAGAATTTTGTATTTTATTTTGTTTTGTTAATGACGAACTATTTCCTAAACCGGACTATGGCTACTACAACAAGCAACGACACGACACATGGTGGTTTAACAATTACGGAAAAATCGAGCGAAGGAAGGAAGGAAATGTTTTATTTAATGACGCACTCAACACATCTTATTTACGGTTATATGGCGTCAGACATATGGTTAAGGACCACACATATATTGAGAGAGGAAACCCGCTGTCGCCACTTCATAGGCTACTCTATTCAAATAGCAGCAAAGGATTTTTTATATGCACCATCTCACAGACAGGATAGAACATACCACGGCCTTTGTTACACCAGTTGTGGAGCACTGGCTGGAACGAGAAATAGCCCAATGGGCCTACTGACGGGGATCGATCCCAAACCGACCGCGCATCAAGCTGGAATACGTCTCGCCCCTCAAGCGAAGGAGTTAAAAGTTAAAGTTTATTTTGTTTCATGACACTACTAGAGCACATTGATTTATTAATCATCAGCTATTGGATGTCAAACATTTGATAACATTGACATATCGTATTAGAGAGGAAACCCGCTAATATTTCCATTGCTAGCAAGGGATGTTTGTTATATGCACTATCCCACAGACATGATACCACGACCTTTGATATATACCATTCGTGATGTACTGGCCGGAATGAGACGAGGATCGATCCCAGACCGATCACGCTAGCGCTTTAACACTTGGCTACGTGCCGCCCATTTAGTAAAGGACAGTGACATACACGTTTGTTGTTTAACGACACCAGTGGAGCACATCGACTATTGAAAAGAAAGGAATGTTTTATTTAACGACGCACTCAACACATTTTATTTACGGTTATATGGCGTCAGACATATAGTTAAGGACCACACAGATTTTGAGAGGAAACCCGCTGTCGCCATTACATAGGCTACTCTTTCCGATTAACAGCAAGGGATCTTTTATTTGCGCTTCTCACAGACCGGATAGCACAAACCATGGCCTTTGTTGAACCGGTTATGGATCACTGGTCGGTGCAAGTGGTTTACACCTACCCATTGAGCCTTGCGGAGCACTCACTCAGGGTTTGGAGTCGGTATCTGGATTAAAAATCCCATGCCTCGACTGGGATCCGAACCCAGTACCTACCAGCCTGTAGACCGATGGCCTAACCACAACGTCACCGAGGCCGGTCCATCGGCTATTGGATGTCGGAGTCATGAGAGGAAACCCACTAAAAAAAATTCTAATGCAGAAAGGCATCTTTTATATGCACTTTCCCACAGCCAGGAAAACCACGGCCTTTGTCCAGTTGTGGTGCACTGGTTGGAACGAGAAAAACCCAACCAGCTGAATGGATCCACCGAGGTGGTTCGATTATGCTACGCAAGCACCTCAAGCAAGCACTCAACCCACTGAGCTAAATCCGGCCCCCAGTTACATGGGTTACAGCCGGGAAAGAAGGAAATGTTTTATTTAACGACGCACTCAACACATTTTATTTACGGATATATGGCGTCAGACAAATGGTTGAGGACCATACAGATATTGAGAGAGGAAACCCGCTGTCGCCACTTCATGGGCTACTCTTTTCGAATAGCAGCAAGGGATCTTTTATATGCGCCATCCCACAGACAGGATAGTACATACCACGTGCTTTTGTTCCATCAGTTGTGGAGCACTGGCTGGAACGAGAAATAGCCCAATGGGTCCACCGATGGGGATAGATCCTAGACCGACCGCGCATCAAGCGAACGCTTTACCACTGGCTTAGTCCCGCCCACAGCAGGGGGAAAGTTTGGGTAGGTTTCTTTCAAGATGTACGTCACGTTTTCCAGATAATGTCGCATTTTATTCATGAAGTAGATGTAGCCAGCCGTGACCAGTATGTTCTAATACATATGTTTTTTATTACCGAAATAATGTAGATCATATTTCGTCACAGTGACCTTGAAAGTGAGGGGAGCTAACAGCATGTTTGCACAAATAAAGTGTGTGTGTGTGTGTGTGTGTGTAGGGTGTGTGTGTGTGTGGAGGGGGGGTGCGTTTAGCGTTAAGGGGATTTGACACCTAATAGCCGATCTCCAGTTTTGTGCCGCGGTGTCGTTGAAGATTCATTCCTACATTCATTCACTCACTCACTCACTCACTCACTCACTCACTCACTCACTCACTCACTCACTCACTCACACATTCATTCATTCACTCACTCACTCACTCACTCACTCACTCACTCACTCATTCATTCATTCATTCATACATTCATACATTCATTCATTCACTCACTCACTCACTCACTCACTCACTCACTCACTCACTCACTCACTCACTCATTCATTCATTCATTCATACATTCATTCATTCATTCTCTTTAAAGGGCGGGATGTAGCCCGGTGGTAAAGCGCTCACTTGATGAGCGGTCGGTCTGGGATCGATCCCCGTCGGTGGGCCCATTGGGCTATTTCTCGTTCCAGCCAGTGCACCACGACTGGTATATCAAAGGCCGTGATATGTGCTATCCTGTCTGTGAGATGATGCACATTAAAAAATCCCTTGCTGCTAATGGATAAAATTAGCGGGTTTCCTCTCTAAGACCATATATCAAAATTACCAAATGTCTGCAATACAGTAGCCGATGATTAATAAATCAATGTGCTCTAGTGGTGTCGTTAAACAAAACAAACATTAACTTTGTTACACCAGTTGTGGCGCACTGGCTCGAACGAGAACTGTTGACCAGTCCCTTGCAGGTTATTAACCTAGATTCCAGTTTTAACTGCCGTCTGAAACATCAGTGGCTTTTATGACACGCGAGGGCTCTAACTTACATTCGGGGGTTAAAAAGCGAGGATACAAAAGGTGAATGATTTGTGTGGGTGCTGCAAAACTATGGAGACCATAGATGAACATTCAGCAACGAGGTAAAAAAAAAAAAAGAAACTTCTATTTTTAAAGCATCTATACAGAGAAAAGAACAGTTAGTAGTTGCTTAAAATAATATGTAACATTGGAGGGGGGAGGGAGAGAGAGAGAGAGAGAGAGAGAGAGAGAGAGAGAGAGAGAGAGAGAGAGAGAGAGAGAGAGAGAGAGAGAGAGAGAGAGAGAGAGAGAGAGAGAGAGAGAGAGAGAGAGAGAGAGAGAGAATAGTTAAACAGACAGAATGTTTCTAAAATGTTTTTATTCATTTAAAAACGTCTGAAGCATTTTTTATAAAAGAGACCATGGCAGAGAATGATAAGCTTTCTCAAAATATATTAATAATAAATGTTTTGGTATATTATGTATATTTTCGTCTATATATTTTCCTTTGATAAATCAACTTTGGTCTTATCTTCAATAATTGTATCTGAAGTGTTGGGTTTTTATTTATTTATTATTTTTTGTTGTTTGTTTTTGTCATGTTTGCAATGCCAGTTATCAACTGTTACGTTTTCTACTATTATTTTCAAGTTATTAGAAATAAAATTAAAATCTAACCTAGGATAGCCTGCATATCTCCTTAAAACTAAATACAGTGTCTTAAATGGATCTGCCAAATCAAATACCTCTAAATTTTCCAGTGGTGTGTATATGTATTAGAATTTGGATGACTTATGTGCAAGTAGTCACTAACATGCACATTTTTGTTTAAAACTAAATTAAAATGTCCATGAATTATACTATTCATTGTCAGAGGCCTCGATGAATTTCAGTAATTTTGTTAAAAGGTGTATTTATCATCATCAGGTCGATATATTTATAAATGTTATCTTGTTATCATTTATTATAATTACTTCAATTATATAATTTCCCGAATTAGCTGTTTTATTTATTTTACATTCAGAATTATTATCACAATAACTACGCCTTTACAGTTACTAAAGTATTAAATAAATAAGCACGTATAACTCCACTGGGTATAGTTCAAGTTCCTCAAAGGGACAATCCTGAGTTTGCTACAATTGTTACGATGTTATCGACTAACAGAGACTTTTTAACGAATATAATTACATATCAAATATATTTTTCTGCATAAAATACAAGTGGCTGGATATTAAACGTGTTTCTGATCGTTCTAATATTTGTACTAGGTTAAATTTCATTTTCTTTCCTAAAATATATTATTTTCGTTCGTATGAAATTATTTGAAGACAAAATCCAGTTTGGGCTTCTTACAAATATTAAGACGACCAGAAAGACAGTGAATATACAGACACTGATATTCTAAATAAGAAAATATATTTAATATGTAAGTTTAATCGATAAAATATTTTATTAGTCGGAAAGATCTTACAATGCAGCAAATTCAGGAATGTCCCTTTAATAAAATAAACAATAAATATTAAGAATTATTTTTCAAATAATTTATAATACTTCTAAATGCATTTTATGTGGTCAAGCAAAGAGACGTATCCCTAGGTCTAGGGTCTTTATCTTAAACACAGTTTGATATATTGCGACATGTGGGCTTTTAAACATTACTGCCAAGCAAAACAATCGATATAACCTTTGTATAAAAACATTTTGAC
>NC_054703.1:1339277-1344277 GCF_016097555.1 Gigantopelta aegis
AAGTGCCTTAATTAATCATAATATTATGTAAGGCAAAAAAAAAAAAAAAAAAAAGAAGAAAAGAAAGTCGGTCTCTGGTCAGACCAAAGTCTCATCGATGCTTTTTTATACTTAATCTTTTTTTAAACCATGTTTTTTTTTTTAATACTTCATTTAAAAAAATAAAATAGAAATAATTAAAGCACAAAAAAGGTGGGTATTTTTGAAATCAGAATGCGCGTCTTAATTCATGCGCGATGCCATTTTGGCGTCAAATGCAGTTTTACGTCATAGCAAAAACAATCCTGGAAAAAATCGACGTTACACCGCGGGAAATAAAAACAAAATTAATTAAAGCTGACGCGCGAGGGTTAAAATCGACGAGCGCGCTGACCAGAGACCAGAAATGTATTTTGTTTGGCCTAACAAATAAACGTTTGCACCCTCCCTTGACATTGTTCCAGCCACTGCACCACGACTGGTATATCAATGGTCGTGTTATGTACTACCCTGTCTGTGGGATGGTGCATATAAAAGATCCCTTGCTGCTAATCGAAAAGAGTAGTCCACGAAGTTGCGACACCGGGTTTCCTCCCTCAATATTTGTGTTGTCCTTAACCATATGTCCGACGCCATATAACCGTAAATAAAATGTGTTGAGTTCGTCGTTAAAATAAAACATTTCCTTCGTTCCTCCCTTGACAATAATCCTGGAACCCGAATAACCTTCCTCATAGATACAGCTGAATCTGTTGCTCTTTTCGACAATTTATACTGAAAATAATAAATAATAATAATAATAATAAATAATAATAAAATATATAAAAAGGATTATTTAAAAAACAAGAGCAAAACATGATACTAAAACATGAATGAAATATACGTCAACGTACACGTAAAATAACGCGAGATGATATGAACAGTGCGGATCTATTACACCATCGGAAACTAGTTCATACGCATCACAATGATCTTGTTGACATACAGGGCAGAATACGCTTTGTGAAAAATTATATAAGATATGGAAATCACACATTTAAGCTCTGATGCGGAAACTTGTTTCAGCATCCCTATGTGGCAAGGGGTCACGAAGAAATGTAGTCACAGTATTAAATAATACCCTTTAATAACTCACCAGAGAAAAGGTCATGGTGTTATTTACTACTGGTGTAATATTTCATGTCATATATGTATCCATTCCAATACGTCCTTTCCTCTCCCTCCCTCCCTCCCTTCCCCCCCTCTCTCTCTCGGTCTCTCTCTGTCTCTCTGTCCCCCCCCTCTCTCTCTCTCTCTCTCTCTCTCTCTCTCTCTCGGTGTCTCTCTGTCTCTCTCTCTCTCTATTCTTTCCCCCTCTCTCTCTCTCTCTCTCTCTCTCTCTCTGTCTTCTCTGTTTCTTTCCCTTTCTCTCCCCTCCCTCTCTTTCTCTCCTCTCTCTCTCTTCTCCTCTCGTCTCTCTATCTCTCTCTCTCTCTCTCTCCTCTCCTCCTCTCCCTTCTCTCTCTCTCTCCCCCCCTCTCTCTCTCGGTGTCTCTTCTTCTCTCCTCTTTGTTCTATCCGCTCCCTCCATCTCTGATCTTCTCTCCTTTTCTCTCCACTTTCTCTGTCCCTCTCTCCCCGCCCCACTCTCTCTCTTCCTCTCCTCCCCCTCTCTCTCTCTCTCTCTTTCTCCCTCTCTCTTTTTCCCCTCTCTCTCTCCTCGGTGTTTCCTGTCTCTCCTCTTTGTCCCTCTCTCCCCTCTCTTCTCTCTCTCTCGGTCTGTCTCTGTCTCTCCTCTCTCTCTCTCTCTCTCTCTCTCTCTCTCTCTCTCTCTCTCTGTCTCTGTGTGTGTGTGTGTGTGTGTGTGTGTGTGTGTGTGTGTGTGTGTGTTTCTTTGTCTACAAACAGTAGAAATGGTTGTAATAATAGTATATCAATAATAGCAGCAGTAGTGGTGGTGATGGCAATGACTGTGTTTATGTTGGCCATGGGCTATATAGGGTCCTCGTGCCTACCCCCACCCCCTACACACACTCGACAACTCTATAATATTATATTTTAGAAGCCCTGATATGTTTGAAACTTGAAAGTAGCTGGCAACAGTAAAACAATTTGGATCCACTTCTCATTTGTCACCAGTGTTTGGGGTTATCCTAGAAAATATAATTATTTCCCTTGACGTCAAGCCATAATATGTCATAACACAATGTAACAAATGTTTTATTATACTGATATTTTTGCATTTTCCATTAAGTTTTTTTTTTTAAAGGATACATTTGGCATTAATTTGTACTATATGTCAGGTTTTAGAAAAATATTCCACATTCTTGAAATTCCAAGCAACGAATATTCCAGTACCGTTTAGGAGCTGATGCTTTCTAGAATGTTTTGGTACTTTCTAGAATGTTCCAATTCTTTCTAGAATGTTGCAGTACTTCTAGAATGTTCCAGTGGTGTCTAGAATGTCTAGTAGCAGCAGCAGCCAGTAGTAGTAGTAGTAATAGTAGTAGTAGTAATAGTAGTAATGATAGTAGTAATAGTAGTAGTGATATTAGTAATAGTAGTAATAGTAGTAGTAATAATAGTAGTGATAGTAGTAATAGTAGTAGTGATAGTAGTAGTAGTGATAGTAGTAATAGTAGCAGTGATAGTAGTAGTGATAGTAGTAATAGTAGTAGTTATAGTAGTAGTAATAGTAGTAGTGATAGTAGTAATAGTAGTAGTAATAGTAGTAGTAGTAATAGTAGTAGTAGTAGTAGTAGTAGTAGTAATAGTAGTAGTGGTGGTAGTAGCGGTAGTAATAGTGTTAGTAGTAGTAGTAGTATTAGTAGTAGTGATAGTAGTAATAGTAGTATTAATAGTGGTAGTAATAGTAGTAGTAGTAATAGTAGTAGTAATAGTAGTAGTAGTAGTAGTAATAATAGTAGTAATAGTAGTAGTGATAGTAGTAATAGTAGTAATAGTAGTAGTGATAGTAGTAATAGTAGTAATAATAGTAGTAGTAATAGTAGTAGTGATAGTAGTAATATTAGTAATAGTAGTAGTAGTAGTAGTAGTAATAATTTAGTAGTAATAATAGTAGTAATAGTAGTAGTAGTAGTAGTAGTAGTAGTAGTAGTAGTAATAGTAGTAGTGATAGTAGTAATAGTAGTAGTAGTAGTAGTAATAATAGTAGTAGTGATAGTAGTAATAGTAGTAATAATAGTGGTAATAGTAGTATTAATAGTAGTAGTAGTAATAATAATAGTAGTAATAGTAGTAATGATAGTAGTAATAGTAGTAGTGATAGTAGTAGTGATAGTAGTAATAGTAGTAGTAATAATAGTAGTAGTGACAGTCGTAATAGTAGTAGTAGTAGTAGTAGTAGTAGTAGTAGTAGTATAGTTAGTAATAGTAGTAGTAGTAGTGGTAGTAGTGGTAGTAATAGTAGTATTAGTAGTAGTAATAGTAGTAGTGATAGTAGTAATAATAGTAGTAGTAATAATAGTAGTAGTGATAGTAGTAATAGTAGTAGTAATAGTAGTAGTGACAGTAGTTAAGTAGTAGTAGTAGTAGTAGTAGTAGTAATAGTAGTAGTAATAGTGGTAGTAGTGGTAGTAGTAGTAGTAGTAGTAGTAGTAGTAGTAGTAGTAGTAGTAGTAGTAGTAGCAGCCAGTAGTAGTAGTAGTAATAATAGTAGTATTAGTGGTAGTAGTGGTGGTGGTAGTAGTAGTAGTAGTAGTAGTAGTAGTAGTAGTAGTAGTAGTAGTAGTAATAGTAGTAGTAGTAGTAGTAGTAGTAGTAGTAGTAGGAGTAGCAGTCGTAGTAGTCATAGTAGAGGCCTGTAGAATTCTATATTAGAGTATTGTTCCCGTTTAGAATATCAGTATCTGTTTCAACAAAGTGTTTTTTGTCATCCTAATGTTTGCAGTAGGCCAAACCGGATTTTATCTTTTAATAATGTCGTACGTACTATATATATATATATATATATATATTGTTACCCACATGGTTAAAACTATGTTGTTACATATCGAAGTGATACAACCCACTTGGCGTTACACTTTGACGTTATCGATTGGCGCTCTAAAACTTTACAGGAACGTCAACCAAACGAGTGAAGTGACATAAATTGAGATCGATTACGGGTAATAAATAAGATATTAAACTCGCTGCCATTTCGTATCATATTTATGTCCCTTGTGAAATAATTTTCATTGGCAATCGCTAAAGCTCATGACAATAGAAAATTATTTCAGTCAGGACATACACATGGCACGAAATGGAAGCTCGTTTAATATCCTATAATTACGAAGTATAAATGAAAAATGAAAGCTACAAACACGACTGAAAACTGATTGGATATAAAGACTGGTATTCTGACAAGAAAAAAAACATGTATTTGATATGTAATCATGAACGTCTCATAAAAAGAGCGATCTCAGTATAGTCACTTTAAAGGCCAATACAGTTTTCAGGATTCTATTTCTGGGGGTTTAATTAATCATAATATTATGTACGGCCAAACACAAAAAAGAAGAAGAAAAAGTCACTGGTTGTCATGGGATTCCCTCAATCGTGGTTCAATTAAAATGTTTTGGGGTCATACAATAGCGAAGTTTATTATTCCAAATTAATGTAATGGCCATTTATTATCTATATTTAGAGAAATAAGGCCCACTAAATCTGTGACTGAGTGCCTTTAATTAATCATAATATTATGTAAGGCAAAAAAAAAAAAAAAAAAAAAAAAAAAAGAAGAAGAAAAGAAAGTCGGTCTCTGGTCAGACCAAAGTCTCATCGATGCTTTTTTATACTTAATCTCTTTTTAAACCATGTTTTTTTTTTAATACTTCATTTAAAAAATAAAAAAAAATAATTAAAGCACAAAAAAGGTGGGTATTTTTGAAATGAGAATGCGCGTCTTAATTCATGCGCGATGCTATTTTGGCATCAAATGCAGTTTTACGTCATAGCAAAAACAATCCTGGAAAAAATCGACGTTACACCGCGGGAAATAAAAACAAAATTAATAAAAGCTGACGCGCGAGGGTTAAAATCGA